>NC_046225.1:31852930-31951592 GCF_009819885.2 Catharus ustulatus | reverse complement strand
TAACTGTATTTTAAAATTTGTTTGTTTTAATCCTTTGAATACTTGAAATTTTTTTCTCATACACACATTCATTGAAGCAGTCATTGATTTCAAATCTGTGGAAATCTTTTCATGCATCAAAACCTGCAAAGTGACTTACACTGAATTTTGTAATAGTTTTGGAGACACTGACAAATTTGATGGAAGGTTTATTATTGACATGATGAGATTTTGAATTTTTCTTAATAGTGCCATAAGATTAATCATTTTTCCAGATACAATTCATATACTCAGAGAGCTATTTATTATACAAGTCAACCAAGCATCTGACTAGTGAATGCTCCATTTCCCTTGTAACCATATGTCCTACTTGCTGAATCTTCCAGAGGAACTATATTTTACTTTTGCATCAGACAAATATACAGTAAATTCACGAATACAAGCCGCACTGAGTATAAGTCGCATCTCTGGGTGTTGGTAAATATTTCGGTTTTTGTCCATAAATAAGCCGCACCCGAATATAAGCCGCTCTGTCGTTCGCAGCGAGGACCCGCGTGCAATTAGTAACAGAACCGCGGGAGGGCGGGGTTTACTGGCTGAGCTAAGGCTGTGCAGGCTCGGCCCGCTAGGGGCTGCCGACGGGGCCAGCCCAGCCCGGTGCTGCCGCTCGGGGCCGGCCGCCGCTGCCACTGGGCTCGGTCACCCCGGGTCGGCGCTGCCCCGTGGTGGCAGGCAGGGACGAAGCTTCCCCCGCTCCTACGGCAGCGGCGGGGTGGGGACGGAGCTTTCCCCTCCCATGGTGCCAGTGGCGGGCGCGGACAAAGCACCCCGCCTCCTCCCCGAGCCGCGGCAATGGCTGCGCGCACTTCCCCCCCCTCCCCGGGCCGCGGCAATGGCTGTGCGGGGCTCCCGTCGGCTCCCGGAGCCGCGGCAATGGCGGTGCCCCCCCGCCCCCATCCTCCCCAGGCCGCGGCAATGGCGGTGCCCCCCCCACCTCCCCCCGAACCGCGGCAGAGGAGGAAAGAGAGCTCTCCCACCTCTCTCCCCGCCCCCCGTGCTGCCTGCAGGGATCCAGGGCAACACAGTAACACTGTAACAACCGCGAAATACCGGCTTTTACTGGCCGGTGCTTGGCTCGGCGCCCTGGCTGGCACGTCTGGGGTTGTAAATGTCAGAAAATTATTCACATATTAGCCGCCCCCGACTATTAGCCGCACTTCCGGGTTTCCACCAAAATTTTTGTCAAATTGCTGCAGCTTGTATTCGTGAAATTACTGTATGTAAAATTCACTTCAGATCACCCAAAGTTTATTTTTTAAAACAAACAAACAAAAATCACAGGTCTGTTTAAAAATACAAACATAAACTTAGGGATGTCATGAAGTTACATATGCATTGAATAATTCTCAATAATGGATATCACATACCTCATTTTGAATGATGGTTCATTCTTGTAAATGACTCTCTCATGAGTAAGACTTACACAGTGGACAGTTCAGAGCTTAACTGTTAATAGAAAATGAAAAAGTTGTTGAAAATAATCATGACAGTTTTTTAACCTAGATGCAGAAACAGAGGAAATGGGTTTGGATTGGACTCCAAGACGGATCACTGTGGCTTCCAATTGCAACACAACTTGGTCCTCCTTTACCTTTTCTATACCTGTCCCTAGCCAGATTAATGGACCAAACTTGTAGGGTCATAGTGCTAAAACTGGCTATTGAACGAAAATGCTGAACAAAATGCACTAATTCTCATTTTGAAAATGGAAATCAGCTTATTAAACTAACTTCACTGCTAATTGTTGACTGTGTATAAGGTAGTTAAAAGAACAGTTGGAAGCAATCACATGCAGAGAACAACATTCACACTTTATACTTCTGAGCTCTGGATCAGCTCACATTTAAGCCAGCAGAAAAATTTGGTTTCAGTGTAACTAGAGCTCTAGCTCAGTCAAGTTCTATGTAATACAGTGGAGTTGTCTCTCCTTGACAGAGCTGTGACCTTTGTAGGAAAACACTGCAGTCAGTCATTTACTGCCTTTAAGGTGAGTTACACCCCAGTGTCCTCTTTTGTCAATGCCAGAATGGAATGCAGAGGAAAGCAGTGGAGCTCAAGGATCCTAGAAAGAGTTTAGCTTCCAAAACTGGGTTAAAACAGCTCATTCATTGTAAAGGTTGATATAAAACATTAATTCCAGTGAATGTTGGACAGACGTTGTCATTGTCTTTTTGGTATAGCTTTTGTTAGGCTAGTCACCGAACTTTTAAACAATTAATACTACTGTACGTTTTTTACTGGGATTTGTATACTAAGTCACCTTATGTTTCCCTGCATAATCATCCAGGTACTTTACCATGAATATTACAAATTGAGGTAATTTCCATTGATACAGGGTGTTTGTAATCACTAAAGCAAGATGAAAACTTTGATTACAAAGAAAAAAAAAAAGAAAAAAATATTTTAAACACAGTGCTAGATAATTAAATTTTTAAATGCCTGTGATTAAAAAAATAAAAATTATCTACTAAGAAATTGGGGATTATTCTTGCAGTATGCTTTTGCCTTTAGTGTTCCTCAAGGACAAGATTAATTATTTAGGTAGAATTCACACTGTTAAAGTTCTCTTGGAGTATGTATATGTTAAATCTGTCTATAGTGCTCAAAAGTACAGTTTTCACAATTCGGACAGAACAAGAGCTTGCTCATTTTAGAATGAGGTGAGAAAAATTTTAAGAAAAGTCAATCATCTAAGTGGGAAGAACATATTTCAAATCCTAATCTGAACACCTCAAATTCTAATTTGAATTAACAATTCAAATACCTCCAGAATATAGTTGTATCAGTAGATTATTTTATAGGCATGGTCAATGCAATCAAATGTTTATTTAATAGTATAGTGGACTATTCCTGAAACCAAATGTAAGTGATGATCCTGGTTTCTAGGCAGCAGCTATGAGAAGAATCAGCATTAGCAACTAACATCAAGAGCCAGAATGACCTGCAGATTGAACTATGGAGATGTTTACTGCACTCTCCCATCAAAGGTGTACTGTGCACAGGAAGAATGCATGCATTTCACCAAGCAAATGAAAAGCAAGCAGAGAGCAGCACTGGAAAACTTGCTGCTTGCTGACACTTTCTGAAAGGAAGGCAGATGGAAAGACAATAATGTCTGGGGGAAAAGGAAAATAATGCTGCAAGGAGTTAGTGTGGCCAAAATGCAGGTCTCCACACTTGGACTTGTTAAGCTTCATCTTATTGGACTCTGCCCATCCATCTAACCATTCCAGGTCTCTCTGCAGTGTCCTCCTACCTTCCAACAGATTGACGCATGCTCCCAGCTTAATGTCATCTGCAAATTTACAGAGGAAAGACTCAATACCGTCATCCATATCATCAATAAAAACGTTGAACAGAACTGGCCCCAGCACAGACGCCTGAGAGACACCACTAGTGACTGATCCCCAGCTGGATACAGCACCGTTCACCACCACTCTCTGGGCCTGGCCATCCAGCCAGTTCTTAATACAGCACAGAGTGCTCCTGTCCAAGCCCTAGGCTGCCAGCTTTTCCAGGAATGTGCTGTGGGAGACAATGTCAAAATTGTTGAGAGGAACTCTGTGATCCTGGTAATGAATACACTTCTTTGACTTGGACCACAGTATATGCATTCATGCACATTTGAGAATCCATCAGTATCTACAGATATACTCTTTGAAAACTAATACACTGTAAGGCCTCATCAAAGGTGTTATTATCATTTAACAACAAATAAAACCCCAAACAACTGGTTAAGGCCCAAAATGACACCAGAACAGATGAGGAACAGGTCTTCCGCAAGGACAGCCTTGACTTCCCTCATTTCCCAGGATATATTCTGGGGACCATTTGGGTGTTTTGATTTAGACAGAGCATGTCTAGTGCTCACAGAGCAGGGAGATACACTGAGGAAATTATACTGGAAAATATTTATTTTCTTGGATTTATCATGCAATAATACATTTATATGGCAGTGATAAAATGGATGAAGTGTCATCTTTGTTCTCAAAAATAAAGTTAATTATGTCAAGAATCTAACTATAGCACTTAGAAAAAAAATAAAGGGGATTAAAAATAAGAGATTAAACTGTAAAAGTAGGACTCAATACTTGGAAAACATAGGTGTTTTATATATATGTGTATATATACGCGCACACACACACACATACATATATATATATGTTACTGTTCAGAGATTAAGTAGGCACTTGGGATTTCATGTGAAGTCTTACTCCAGTTTCTCATATCTCTTCTTCTACATGAGAGAGAGTTAAGGTTCTTCAGCCTCAAAATCTCCTAAATTATTCAGCCACACGTCATGTTTTAATTATGTGCACGCCATCCTTTCAAGCCCAGCAATTTATTTTTTATTAGCAGAAATTAATTTAAAATGATCTCTACAAAGAAAGACTGCAAAATCTGCTAAACAAAGTATTAAGTAAATCTCACACATCCAGAGTAACTTCCATTCTTCCAAAGCTGAGAGTTATTTTTCCCTTCTTTTCTTTTGGAGAAAGCCTGAAACCAACAGTCTTGTAATTGAATGGAAATCATGAGTACAGATATTCATCAAACCATCATCTGAATACAAAATGCACAGGTCTGGGAAACATTTTAGGTACAGAACAATAGAACTGCAAATTAGATAAAACTTTTAGAGAAACAGAAAGAAAGCCAACAGTGGCCCTGCAGTATAAACAAATATTTTCTCCAAGTGCTTCTGTGAAAGTGTTTTTGGTTTTGTAGCAGGAAGTGAAGAATAGAATTTGCACTGAAAAACTTGCCTGTTCAGCTTAAAAGCACTTGGAAGGCCAGGAAGTAGAGAATGGCATAGAAATGAAACTACCAGTTAAAACCAAATTATTATGCCAAATAAGAAACCATTGAATCAAACTGGGATAGCAGAGAATATAGAGTAATGTGTATTTCTTAAACAATTGTCTGAATTATTTAAAATATTTTATATGCACCACAGATAAATTATTGCAAGTTAATCTATGAGCATAAGAACAGAATAAATATGCCAGTAAAAATATTTATCAGAAGTAATTTAACCAGGAAAGATTCCTTTGATCTACACAGCAAAAATCTTGTTTAAATGACTTAGTGAATGGAAAGAGACTTTCTTCAACAATGTAATCAGTGGCTGCAGTTGGGGTTTTGTGTTGTTCTCAGAGATGAACATTCAGTGCACTTTAACAGTAAATGTCAACCTACATTTGCTATGATACCAATTCAATGTTAGCCTTACTTATTGTTTTAAATGTGCCAGGATCATGTGCTGCATTCATTATGTATGGAAAATAAGCCATGTATTCTTCAAATAAACCAGATACAAATATGCAGTAATTCTACTGAAGCATTTAAGAATACTGTGGACTTGAGACTGAAAAGGACACAGAAGTTAGGTCTGCACCTGTAAAAATTGGTAACTACTTCATTGAAGATTTTTCTTGACTTGTTTTAAGATAAGATTTGACTTGCTATCTTCTTCCTAAAGCAGGCATGTAAATTTGTCCAATCAAATCTGACTTTGTGTACGCTCCTGAAACATGCTCAGTTGTAATCAAGAGATGTTACACTGAATTTTGACTTGAAAAATGATTTAATTAAGCACAGGCATCTTAGACTGTTCAAAAGTTAACCTGACTAGTTATCTTCAATAAAGCAATATGCCCTAGTATGTCATCAAATATTCATAGTTCAAAAGAACTTTCGTGAAACTTAGTAGATCTCAGTGGAAGTTTGAGATAAATTTGTAGTCAATCACAGAAATTTAAGGCCTATATCTAACTTTTTTTTTACAAGAGTACTCTTTATTGTCTTTTTAGAATGACAACAGGCTAAAGCTAGTTCAGAACTGTACTATTTGGGTTTCCCTAAACACTGATTTAGTGTGTACTGGTTATGTTTTAATATCTTGATATTAAGAAAGACTGGAATTTTGATTTGCTTGATTACTGTGAAGTTTTTTTCTTCCCTTCACTAATTAAATTATTGGCATGTATTTTGTAATCTAGAGAGAGTTTAAATGTATACAAACTAAGATAATAAATAAAAATAGTTTTCCTTTACTAGGACTAGATAGAGGACATACTATGACTTACAGTTAACTGCCATTTCAAAAACCCTGAATAAATACATTATTTCATATGAGGCAGGGTTCACAAAAACTGAGCACTTTTAACCACACTAAGCTAGCTACAAAAAAATGGCTGCTCTGGGTTCCTCTACTTTTGGTTTGCTTCTTTTTTTTTTTTTTTTCCTAGTCTCTAATCCAGGAAAGTAGACACAGCTTTCTATGAGTCAATAAACCTTTATCTTTCTATGAGTTTCTATATCTGAAACTTCTCTAGGTGTTGACAAAGATTAATACACTGTTTTTGCTCATGGGTGGTTCAGTTTGAGATTGTTTTTCATGTGAAACCGGCCACAATTTTATTTTTGATGTATTTCTCCTGTATTAAAGCAAAAGGAGAAAAAAGTCGTTTGATCTCTCACCACAGCACCCACTAATCTGTCCAATTTAAGAAAAACCCCTTATCACATATCTTTTTAGATGTGAGTTCTTTACTTGGCTCAGACAGATTAAAAGTTAAATGGAGTCTTTTGACTGCTAATAGCAGCATAACTTCCCACCACATCCTGAGACACACACAAACATCCTTTTCTTGTTCTTATTCATGCATTTGCACTTCAGTGCTTATAGGTTAAACGTTAAACAACTGTTTTGCAAAAATTCCAGGCAGAGTAGTGTGATTTGAAATGGTCCACTGCAGAACCAAGCAGCCATCACCGCTGTGACTGCCTGCTTTTAGTCCATGCCCCTCAGAAATGCCTTACTGAGGATGTTTTTAGCGTGCCTCAACTTTAAACTGCTGGCTCCTTACTTCTGGTAACATGTCTTAGATGAAAATTCATGTCAAAACACAGATATTTTGGTATATTTGATGGGCCCTCCTAAACCCTTCTATTAAAGCACCGAACTGGGCTGGGTGGTGTTTAAAGAGTAGATACGGACCCTTTATTTTCTTGTTACTCCTTTGCTCTCCTTAAGGTTCCACTTGCTTCCCTATTAAAAAAACCAAACAAAAAAACCCCAGACAAACTATAAAAAACCAAACAACCAAACAAAACCCAAAACAAAACCCAGCATATCCCCCACCAAACAAACAATCAAACAAAAACAACAACAAGTATTTTCAGAGAAACCATCTCCACAGAATCCAGGCTGGGCAAGCAGCTACATTGCACGTGTCACCTTTCTCATCTCTGTGTATCAAACTGGAAGATCTGTGTCTAAGCAGGAAGAAATGGAAAACGGTAATTCCTTTTTTCATGCATATTTACTCCTTTAGCTTTGAAGGTTGTAAAATATGAATGCTTAATGGTACATGTATCTGGTCACTAAAATATGGGAAAACATAACACCTTGCAAGCCACTCCTGACAAATTCATGCCTGTGATCTGAAGGAAAAAAAATTAGGATAGTCAATATTCTCTTAGTCCTTGGTATTATTTTTTACATATACTGCAAATTAGAGTTCAATGTGAGCTATGCTGATTTTTCCCTAGAAATTGGAAGAACATTTTCCAAAAGCTGCTGACTTAAACCCAAAAGAACCCCTGCAGCTGAAGCTACTCTGCAACACTACCGCCTTTTTCAGTGGTGTTCAGCCAGTCACATTCTTCCTCAGGTCAATACTAAAGCAATAATCAAGCCTTTCAGGGAAAAAAAAGAGTTTATTTATTTGCTTGGGAAGAATAGTACTATGACTTCAAACAAATAAGAAATTTTATACAACTTCTAAAAGACCAGGAAAGTTTTTTAAAATACGCTTCTTAAGTTTCTGCACTTTAGGAAGTCTACTCTTCATTAGAGGAAGCCTAGCAACAAAGTGAAACAGAATATAAAATGCCTCATCTAGTAGCGTTAGACAAGGAAGGTTCAGTCCAAATCCCAGTTCCAACACTGGTAACCGTATTATAGATGAAAGTATTTTTGCAAAGTTTGTAGTGCAGATTTGGTGGCCCAGTGATGAAGGATGATTAAGGATGATTAACCATATCTCTCATTAGTGTTCTTTCTACATTGGAAATTGGAAGTAACAGTTTTTTGGTTTGTTTTTTTTTTTTTTTTTTGCGTAACCCCGGCATGACATTTATTACTTTCATTATTTAAAACATTTTTTTTTCAGCTTATATGAATAAGAATTACAGTAATTTCACGATTATAAGCCGCACCTGATTATAAGCTGCATGTCCGGGTGTCAGCAAGGTTTAGGTCTTCGTCAATATATAAGCCGCACCTGATCATAAGCCACACTTTTGTTCACAGTGAACTTTCACAAAGTCGCCAATTAGTAACAGAATCGCGGGATTGTGGGCTTTACTGGCAGGTGCCAACCTTGGAAACATTATTTCCAAGCGAAAAAAGATACAGACAATAGCTGCGGCAGCCGTACCATGCAAGTTTTATTAACAAGCGGAAAAAGATACGAACAATAGTGTGGTGATTTTACAAGCATTTCCAATGAATCCACATTGCCTTTAAACAGCTGCTCAGCCACACGGCTGCACAGCCATGCGGGCAGGCGGGCGGAGAGCCAGGCAGCCGCCACAGGCAGGCAGAGAGCCAGGTGGACAAGAAGTCGGGCAGCCACGCAGGCAGGTGGGGAGCCAGGCGGCCGGAGAGCCGAGGTGGGCAGGCAGCCACACGGGAGGGCAGGGAGCTGGGTGGGTGGAGAGCTGGACTACCTTGCAGGCGGGCTGGAAGCCAGGTGGCCACGGAGCGGGTGGCCACACAGCCAGGCAGCCACATGGGTAGGCAGGGAGCCAGGCAGCCGCGCAGGCAGACAGGGAGCCAGGCGGACGAGAAGCCAGGTAGCCAGGCAGATGAGAAGTTGGGTGGGTAGGCGGGGAGCCGCGCAGCTGTACAAGACTAAAAACACCGAAAAAATACAGAGAACTATCATGGGTTCAGATTGGTGGCGCTGCCCTGCCGCCGGGACCACACAGGCTCCAGCTCAGCTCAGGGTTGCTGCAGGCTCTCACTTCCGGGCTCTGACTTCTGGGTTGGAAAATTTCTGAACATCGTTCATATATAAGCCGACTCTGGAGTACAAGCCGCACTTCTGGGTATGGACCAAAACTTTAGTCAAAATGGTGCGGCTTATAATCATGAAATTACTTAAATTCAGCAAAGGGAACAAGAAAGAATGAAAGTATGGTCTATTCAAAGACACTATGAAGCAAAAGTGATAGTTTGCTCTTAAGGAACTATAGACAGAAATGATTACTGTATTTCTGCTTTTGCTCCACAATTATCTAGGTATGCCTATTCAGCTCATATTTCCCTCCTTTTGTAATTGTTTTTATAAATAAATTCTGAGAGTGAATTGCATAAATATAACTAACACAAATCCCAAGCCACAAATTGCCTTGGTTTCGTTATGAAATCTATTTTATTATCCCAATTTAAAATAATTATATCAATATTTTTCCAGTTAGTAACAAAATGTGTGCACATCAATTGGTCTTTCTTATTGTGGTAATAATTCTCATATCAATATATACTCATCAAGAAAAATGTTAATCCAACATGATTCAGGTTTCTTTTAACTGTTTGAAGCTTCCTGGTAGTCCCAGAAATCCACTTTTCAAGTGAATATTGCTAACACTGAATTGAGCTAAAATGTTATAATCTTCCCTGTCTAGATTTTTTACATGTATTAAAGGATTTGTATACTCTAATCACAATATGCTTTCTCAAAAAAAACCCCACAAAAATGGTGACTCAATGAGAAAGGCGCATCATATTAAATGATGCAGTGGGCGTGAAGTAGTTAACATTACAATATAAAATACTTCCAGTAATGCGTGAAAATAATAAGACAAAACCTAACAATTATAGGAATTATTATTATTATTATTATATTATTATATTATTATTATTATTATTATAACAACAATTACAGGAATTCTGCATCCCTTTAAAATGGCAAAATTATGTCTGTTGGTTGTACGTCTGTTTACCTTAGAAGAGAGTTGACAATTACTAAAATATCTGAAGAACCTTTCTTTTGTTTTCTTTTACTTAAAAAACGTAACCTGTACACAAGCTAGAAGCTTTGTCATTAGCTTCAGAGAATACAAGACGAAGCTGTTAAATATTATTGTATTTTTATATCCAGCCTCACCTCCCTTTCCCCTTTTCATCCTAGGATACTCTTGTTATTTCTAAATACCAAATAATTTAAATGGCCACAGGATATTCCAACAGATTTATTGCAGTGTCTATTCTAAGCACATAACTTTCCTTATCTCTCAATACCTAAACATTCTGGCCTATATTCATATGGAAATTGTAGGGCTAGCAGTGCTTCACTGAAACTTGTCTAAACCCATATAGCATAGAAGTTTTGCACCTAGATAAGGTTTACATTTCATGCTCCCACCCAACACAGAAGAGCATCATCCATTTGAAGCCCTCCAAAATACCAGTGATGCACTGCCAAACTTTCAACAACTTCCCATGTTCCCAGTGCAAGTGCATTCATCTGGTACAGTTTCATCCCCCATCCACCCCAGCTCACTGCTCTCAAGAGCACTGACAAATATGTACCTGCCCAGTCCAGAAGGCCCTGACTGGCATTTAGCTCCAAAATCTGTGTCTACAGAAGGAGAGTTGGTCTGATAAAAATATGCTACATGTTAGAATAATATGAAGGTGCACATAAATCATCTATTCAGCTCTAAGTGATTTTTTTTAGAGCAGATTAGGCAAGAGCAGAGATTTAAAATTACAGGAAGCAGTGTTCAGAGTTAGCAAAGACACTTAAACAAAAGCAACTGCAGAGGGGATATTTTCTCTATATAAATACAAAGATTATTTGTACTTTGATATAAATATGTAGTAAACAAGAATATAATATCTGCTAAAAGCCCAAATTGCATTGTAGAAAACTCTTCCCAATCATCTGTGTCTATTCACATTTCTACTGTCAGTCAGGACTAATCTCTGGGGAAGATATTTTTAATTTTTTATTTGCTATATGTTTGTCTCACTACCAACATAAAACATCTCAAAGCAATGATTGACAAACTATTTTAATCAGAAAAATAACTCTATTTCTACTAAGAATTTATAAAATATCGAAGTCAAAAATTTCTGAGTCAAAATTTCCAGAAATTCTCCTACATAAGAGTTTAATTTGCCTAAGATACATGATTTTTAAAAAATATTTTTAACTGGAAATATCAGCTGTTTGTCACACTTTTGTTAGTGCTCAACCAGAGAAATATGGTGTTGTGTTTTTCTATGATTTAGTTATTTTACTGCCTGTACCCAGAGATTAGTAGATACTAAGTGCTTTCGCTTCGGTAGCTTGAGCCTTAAGACATTTTTAGCTTTGCAGATTATGATCTAAAATATTCAGGGAATAGGGGAATAGGGAAGACTATGGTGACAGCTATAATTATGAGACACACCTTATGTAGGTTTCTTTATTAGACACTTCCCAGAACCAAGAGGAAAAGTAATATGTAGGCTGCTCACACAAAATGCTGCAACAGCACCCACCAGTGAAAATGTAGGAAGATAAAGGTCTTCTTTTTAAAGACTGGTCACCTTCCTTGCAAATGACTCCACCTCCATATGCTGTTGCCCAAAATATGTATTTCATTGATTCAAGTTAATGCAAAATGTAGCAAATATCTGAGATGAACACTACATGGAAAAAACATGCCAACCTATTCTGAAAGTTAAACTTGATCCTAAGCCAAAATCTATGTGAATTTTTTTGCATATATTCCAGTAAGACATTTCTTAGTAGATGTGGTTGAAATTGAAATAATTCTTGCTGCGTTTTTGGACTGAATTCTTGGGAGAATGTATGTCCTTTGGACTAGATTTCATAGGGCATAGTAGAGGTGGGAGCTATACTCAAGTCTTATCTTGACAGTCCTCAAAAGAATGCACCATTTAAAAAAGCAACCTAAAGCATTCACTTCACATTTAGACACTATTGCCCTCTGGAATTCAAAGCCTCCTGGTAAACACCCAGACTTCATATATAATGTATGGAAGAATGAGATACACAAGACTATCAGAAAGTCATGACAAAAGCAAATGCTAAAAGTAAACAAAAGAAGTGTTTTAAATACTTTTTTTCCCCTTGGAACTTGAAACATGACTATGCACTTCATCTGCACCCTGCTGGAATATGATTACCACTTCAGCAGACAAGAGGAGCACAATTTACATATCCTCCTTTGCTACACATCCTAATTGTTGCCTGGTTGAGTCAGAGCTGGGGAGGTTTAACCAGTTCTCTAACAGGATTTGGATTATCTCCTACATTTTCTGCTACACCTGCAGTAGCAAGTTGCCCTAGTTTTGGCTTAATCTGGTGTTTTCTACCCATTAAATAAACAGTACTATTTCTTGAATTTCAGACTAATTTGAAGTCGTGATCTAGGTACCTTTCTTAATATTTTTTAGGAATTACTATTCTGCATGGGAGTCTGATGAATTAATTTGTTTCTGTCTCTTGGACACATACACAAGACTGTATTCAACATTTCTTTAGAAAATTTTCTTCAACATATTCAGTGCAAAGCAGTGCACAATAGAAAAATCTTATTACTATTTTCATGATTTATTTGAAGCAGAATGTCTCTTGTGGTCATGTAGGTAGTTTAAATTGTGCTTATCCATCCTTTTAAATATCAAAAACTCTGCACACAATTACTTTCCCAATTCTATTACAATTACTAGCATGGATTCACCAGTGGATAGCTACAGATGGCTATTTTGGCATAAAATTGAAATTTTAAAATTTACCTTACCCTGCTATGTATGGTTACATCTAGAGAATAAAATACATAAGCAAAATATGATGAAAAATGTGATTTATGACCTTTGTGGAATGTTCCTCTCCATTTACACCTCCCAAGTGTCTCAAAACTGACAGTTTACACATCAGTGTCTCCAATAGCACACACCATGCATCAAAAAGTGCTAAATAAAATAATTTCTTAGTATAACCTGTGGTTTCAGTTTGTCCTTTGCTGTCTCCAAAGCTGTTCTCAGCTTGATCTCAGCCCAAAGGTGACTTTCTCACAAGCAACTTGAAGAGTTTTGCCTCTTACTTGCACTGTAATTGCGTGGGGAGAAAAATCCATCCACCCCCATCTAAACTCTATGGTTTTTGTTCAAATTAATCTTTTTAAAGGATTAAATGCCAAGATTTTATAATTTGAAGCCTCAGAGGGGAAAAAAAATCAAGTAAATTCTGGAGAACAGTTTCATGGTCTGATTTGTGAGGAAGTGAGTAAATCTTTGCATCAACTTAAGCATGGATATAAGGATCTTCTAATTACTGGGGATTACACGAGCCAGCATGGAACCTGCCTTTCTGTCTTCCTGGGCTTCCTCATGTTCCATACTTTGGGAAATGTCTGAACACTACCAAGTTCCCTTAGCTCCTTCTCATAAGATTTATGCTCCAGATCCTTCCCCAGCTTTGTTGGCCTTCTCTGGACAAGCTCCAGCACCTCAATGTCTTCCTTGTGTTGAGGGGCCTAAAACTGAACACAGGATTTGAGGTGCAGCCTCACTAGTGCCCAGTACGGGGGGACAATCACTGCCCTGCCACACCATTGCTGACACAGGTCAGGATGCCACTGGCCTTCTTGGCCACCTGGTCACACATTGGTTAATGTTAAGCTGGCTGTTGACCAGCATCCCCAGGTCCTTTTCCATGGGGCCGCTTTCCAGCTACTCTTCCCCCAGCCTGTAGTAGTTGTTGTGACCCAAGTGCAGGACCTGGCATTTCACCTGATAGAAGCTTATGCAATTGGCCTGGGCCCCTCAATACAGCTTGTCCAAATCCCCCTGTGAAGCCTTCCTGCCCTCCAGCAGATCAACACTCCTACTCAGCTATCATCTGCAAACTGACTGAGGGGCCCTCAATCCCCTCATTCCAAATGTCAATAAACATATTAAACAGTACTGGCCCCAATACTTTGTCTTGGGGAACAACTACTGTTTGAGTCAAGCTGAGATCTATGAAGTTGCTGTCTGCTCTGAAATTGGATCCTTTTATATTTCTACAGGCCATGAGACAGAAAAATTTGTTGATTTGTAGACAGTTCAATATAGAAGACTTGATTGCTGAAAGAGAGTACAATGTACCTTCTTGATATAAAGATGCATGAAAATATTTATCAATTTTTAGATTGTATTACTCTTTCTAGGATAATGAGAAAGTTCCTTAAAATCTGAGTGACAAAAAGAAATAAGTTTTATTTGGTTTACTCTAAAAACCATTACCTGAAAACTTTACTTGATAATATTACTGATGAAAATGACACTGACACAAGTTAGTGACTGCTGTAAAACAGGCATTGAGAAAGCCTAGGTGCAGCTGGTAAAGTTGCCATTACACTTATTTTAAGCAGTTATGTTGGAGAAATACCCTGGCAGTTTGAAAGGGGTAGGAGACTCATTTGTATAAAATTACCAGAACTTGTTCTTTAACATTTTTGGAAGTGAAGAATTCCACACGTATTTTTATAATTGCTACTTTAGCATTTTATACAGTCACCATTTAAGCTTGCCACAAAAAAACCCCTCAAAAACAAAACAAACAAACAAACAAAAAAAAAAAAAAAAAAAACAAAAAAAAACCCAAACCACTCCAAAAACAAACAAACAAGCAAACAAAAAAACAACAGAAAAAATCCACAACGCCAAAATCACCTGCTTGGAAACTTGTGTGATTCGATTCTTACTGAAAAGGTCAAACAGAGACATTTTTCTACAAGGACTCCTTAAAAGCAGTGATGGTAAAATCTTCCATAAAGAAGCTCATACTCTCTACCTCCTGTAAAACATCTGTTCAGCCTACACAGGAGTGCTTCTGTGCCAGGACCAGGGCTGCTCCATTGGGCTGGGAGCAGAAGAGCTGGGCACTGAGGGCAACCTTGGCGCAGGCTGGACTTCCACTTGCCAGGGCATGCAGCATCCAAGTTGGGTGCCAAAAGACAGGTCCATTGACAAACTCAGGCCAGGAGCAGCACAGAGGACAAAAGTACATGGCAGTCCAAAGTCCATCCAGGGAGGAGGCAGAGCTAAAGCCAAGCACATCTTCTCCATGCCTTAGGAGGGGAAGGTGCAGCAGTCCTGAGCTTACATGGTTCTCAGGGCCTATGAGCAGTGGGCAGGGATCCCAGGTGAAACTGCTCAGCACAAATATAGAATCTTGGTGCTTGCCAGCAGTGGTGAGAAGACTGGGCCTATTCCCTCTGTGTTCAAACTGAGCTTTCCTCCCACCTCCAGGAAATAAAGGAAATAATTGCCAAAACTATTTTTTCAGAATCTGAAGTAACACACATTAGGCCAGACAGTTTTACCTCTCAGATAGATTAGTTTTTCTAGTTGCCTACCTGAATATGTCACCTTGTTCTCCTGTCAGTCATCTTCCACCAAAACTGATGGCATCCAAGTGACAGTCACCATTGACAGGTAAGACTCAAGAGAGGAAAAAGTTCATATCTTTTTGATTATTCCATCTCTGCACATGGCTACACCTGCCTCTCACTCCTGGTCTATAGTCACACCAGTCATTTTTAATAGAATTACATTTACAGCATTAATTTAAAACAAAGAAATACCAAAGATACATTCAAACTGGTTAATTGTCCATATAAGGTCCTACAGAATGTCTATGACAAGGATGGGGACATGAATGTGGTAACGAAGGGACATGACCATATCACTTCCCAAGCAGTAGATCAAGATGCTCAAAAATAATCCATATTCCTTTTACATTAGGATTTTTTATTATTTATTGCTGTGAGAAAAAAAAAGTCTGAGTCATTATGCTTCACTTGCATAATTGAAGCTACAGCCCTTTAGGCTTGACATAAAATTTTCTGTGATATTTATGATGGTTTTCTTAACTTTCTGTCTTGGGAGACTCATAGATGAGCTTCAAATTTAAAATAATGTACTTATGTGCTGAAGTTCAGATGATAATACTTTCCATACCTTTTACCTAAAGGTTATCTTGATTATTGTCCTAAATTCCAAGATTGGCCTTTAAAAGAAGGAAGATTGCCAAAACGTAGGAAGATACACCAAGAGAAACCAAAATTATCCCTTTCTAATCATTTTGAGAAGATGGTTAATATTTCACTGCCTGAACTTTTAATCTATGCTCCAAGAAAAAGGCAGCTTGCCGATAGCATGTGTGCCTTGTCCATGATCACTAAAGCACAGTGAACAGAAAAGGGGAAGACTGATATTTTTGGTATTTCCTTTATTAAAGAAAATAAGAGGAAACTGGAAATTTCTAGGATGTACTTTGTACTAGCAAATTCTTGGTAAGAGACCCACACAGTAAACTGTGAGGAAGACCCTGCTGGAGGGGGATCAACCCTTGCTCAGTCACTTGTTTTGTAGGTGGAGTCCTGTATTTGAGAGCAATGCTGGTGGTGCTGCACACCAGAACTCTACAGTGTTCTTTATAGACACCAGTTTCAAAGAAAAAATACTCTCCACGTTCCAGTGCAAATCAAATTTTACAATCTTAGCTTTGGAGATACAGCAGTGTGTATGCAACTGTCATACAGGTCAGCTAAAATATTGCTGTGCTGAAGGGCATTGACTTTGCAACAGCTTTGCAGCCTGTTTGACTAGCAGTGCTCATTCCACTGATCTAAGTCAGCCAACACAGAGAGGAGTTTTGTGATTGGTATCCATTCTTTGGGTTTGGGGTTGAAAGAGTGATAGTGAGAATTCTGTTTCATCTTCTGTGATCATTTGCTTGTCCTTTTGTAGTATCTTTTTTTATATATTAGCCAATTTCAATCAAATCTGACAAAAGGGGTGAGGTCTCATCAGGATTCTATTCCTGGTCTCCTGAGAGACAGAAAATAAAAAAAAGTTCTTTTCATTCAGATATCAGCAAGCTCATGCCTACCAACTGTGAATAATTCTAGCCCAATCTCAGCACAGCTCAGGGCAAGATAAATAAGGAACAGGAGAGGAGGCAGAGGATCCTGGGATGAAGCTGAGAGAAGATGACAACAGGAATCCAGAAGGTGACCTGAGTATTTATTTCCTTTATATGAGAGGAAAATTGCCAGTGACAAATCTGTTGGAAATGCAGCTCCATTAGTTCCACCACTTTTGTTTTCCATGGAATTAATTACAAAATATTCTCATCAAAATAAAGAATTAAATTACAATTAAGTATTGAAAAAATGTCCTTTCCTACAATGTGGTTACATGAAGATTATTTTTATTAAGACTGATTATCTCACAGCGCAAATGCAAGGAAATTTAATACTGATATTAATTTGTGCAGCTGCAGTACTGCATAGGGGTTTTGTATGTTCGAGATAACCCTTCTTGCTTTAAACAGGGTCTGCTGAAATAGGTAACAGCAGTCTCAAGAGTTTTGATACACATTGTTTTTATCAGTGCTCCGGACTTCAGGTTGAAGATATTTTCTAAAATTCCTTTGCTTTTGATAATATTAAGAATGTGGAAACGGAATAAAAGACAATTTTATAAAAGTATATTTTTAATGCCACTAATTCAGATGTTTCTCAAAATGATGGTACAAACTAAACACAGAGTGGAAATAGTAAATGTCTTTATGCTTTTCTATACAGTCTTGTCATACATAGCTGGTAAAATAGGAAATTCTGCTATTTTCTCTGGAATGTTGGAAACTTAAAAATAATAAAAATCCTCTTCTTTATTTGAATTGCTAGTATTTGATATTAATTGCCCCATGATCCTGGGTGGCAGACTATGTATATGCACAATTTCTGAGCAGAAAATAAAAATCGAGTTTACTCATACCTACAGAACTAGGGGTTTTTTGGTTTCATTTTTTTGTTATTGTGGAGATTGTTTTGTTTGTTTGCTTAGTGAGTTTTTGTTTGTTTTGTTCTGTTTTGTTTTATTTTGCTTTGTTTTTTTCTTTGCTATTAATTGTCTTACATACTTCTTAGAAAGCCAGTCCTTTTGCTTACCTAAAATATCTATTCACTTCATACAATATTTCTTGCCCATACTCTTTACCAAATATAACCATCAAATATTTTCTTGTCTGGATAAGCATGTCATTAGGCACCATCTTAAAAATTACAACTGAAGGAACAAAATTAAACTCTTAAAGGTATCTGGCATTCCCTTGGCAGGTCCAGTATCAGGTATAAACTTTAAAAAAAATTGGGGTTTTTTTGTAAATATAGAGTTTTGAGGACTCTTTATAATCTGTTCATAGTTTGACTATTCAGTCTCATATATTTGCAATAAAGAGGCTCCATCACTTCTTATATCACTGCATTCCTCTCTCTTGATTCTCTAGGATTCATAGACATGTACTGGATAGAATCTTAGTGATGAGCAAGATGAAATATAATTTTGAGGCATAGTTTTTTATTTCCTTTCACTTTTTGTGGAGGTAAGTAGAAAACTGAATGAAAAGAAATTTAAAGCCACCAGTGTTAGTAGGAACTAATTTTACTCAGATTGTTCGTGTCCCAGATACACTACTGGAGGTCCAGTGCTGAGGCATGTTGCTGAGTTGCCAACTTAATTTAAACTTTCCTATAATGATATTTGAAATTTCATGATTCTACATGTAATGTAATTTTCTTTTTTTCGTTGTTTTGTTTTGTTGTTTATTGTTTGTTTGTTTGCTTGCTTGTTAATAGGAGTGGGAGGAGTGATCTGGATATTTATTTTTCTGTATAGGATCTTTGCATTAGGGGATGGTACCTGTTATTTACAGTAAGTTGTAGGACAGTTGAGGTCAGTGAAAGTCAGGAGCCAAGTAACCGTAAAATCCTCTAGCAATGATCAATCATTCAAAATGGTGTACTGTCCTCTTTGTTTACAGATATTTGTGAGGAAATATCTATATCCCATTCACCTATGTCTATTGAGGCTATAGAGATGGGCATTTTGTGTTTTAAGTTCCCATGCCTGATATGTCTCAAGATTGAAAGCTTTGAAGATTTAACTTACCTTCTCTCTGGGACTCTTAAAATTTCTCATCCATGTCCTTTGAAGCTCCTCCACAGTCCCATGGGATAGGTTGACTTCTTGAAGCACAGCAATAATATTTCCAGTAAAATAAAATCAGAAAAAATTTTCACAGAGTAATCAGACACCATTATCCCTTTTTTACATATTGCAAAATTGCAGCATTGATGTTAATGGCTAGCCTAAGACTATAAAAAATTCAGAGGCTGACTTGAAGTAAAAATCTGACTCTTCTCATTTCCAGGCATCTGCCCTTGACAGTGAGCAATTAGCTACGTGAATTCAGGTCTGGGGTTTTAGGTTTTTTACTGCTAACATGAACATGAGTTGCATGACTATAACGTCATGTTAAATTCAGTGGATTGTTTAAAGGAAATAATTACAGTAAGGTTTATTGTTGTGCATGGGAGGAGTTATTACTTTAGACTCAGCCATGCATTGCACATGGATTGTATATTAGATTCATTTCCAATAGATGAGTGATATTTAATGGAGCTGTTTTACATTAAATGTAGCTTTGGGAGGTCTAATGAACAATTACAGCAGACTCCATGGGAATTTCGAAACTGAGAGCCAAAGTAACAGATGCTACATGCTTCAAAAACGATATTTTAATCAAATACGATTTTCATTGTGCAACAATGGTGAGGCTCATCACAGAAAAAAAAATCTGGCTGGTTAACAGGCAATATTTATAAGTACCAAATACGCATATTATATACATAAGTACATAAAAATATATAATATAGAAAAGCTCTGTTTATGCTCTCAGATATTTGACGCATAGATTCTATAAACTGCTTTATTTCAAGGAAACTTGGGACTGAGATGCTTTAAGTCAGCTAACAGCATAGCTAAATATAGCATGTTTCTTTCTTTTTTCTTTCTGTTTGTTAATTTAGACCTCTATGTTATCAATGAGACCATTACATTCAAGAAAACAAAAAATTTTATGTATATGCAGTTATTTCCTCACTTCATTCCTTAGGGCAGAGAGCAGCTGTCTTCTGTAAGCTACATTTACTCTTTAGTTTCTAATTTCAGTATCCAAAATACTGAAGGAAAAGTCCTGAGAAGATCAAATTCTGAGTAATGGGTTTTTATAGACAGTGCAACAGTTTGCTTTTACTGTTATGTTTCAGATATAAGTTTGAACTTCAGCTGATCTCAAATGAATCTCAAAGTCTGATAGCAGTGACCTTTAATTTTAGTGTGAACTAATGAACTACTTGCTTTTCCAAGGCTGTTACCATGTAATACAACACTTCTGGCAGGAAAATACACTAGCTGCTAATGAGGACACAAACTCTAGGTTCAGATGAATGCCAGTCTAATAGGCAAATAAGGGCACTAAAACTTTGACTTTTCCGTGTCAAATATTTGCCTCTTACAAAGACAACCAAATATAAAAATCTGGTGATAAACTATTATTTTTTTGGTCCTTATCAAAACAAGGGAGGCTTGAGGAAGGTCTTTATCTTTGAGATATTTTTAAACAGAGCACTACATATATATTGCTGAAAGTGTTTTTCATTTGCTTAGATAAAGATAAAAAAGAAACATTCAGACTATAAACGTACCTCCAAGTTTGTAAATTTTATTTGGTGCACTGGCAATTCTTCAAAATGAATCTTATTTTTATGAGTATGGCTTGCTACTGTGTGGAAAACTAAATTATTACTGGAACCGTATAAACACTGCATTAATCTTCAAATATGATTTCAAACATATTGTAGTGAGGTAAATAAATTTCATAATTACCATGCAAGAGTAGCCATAAAATCTTGTTAGGATACTATTTCTTATTCTTATGAAAACCAACACAATCAAAAGCAGTTTTCAGTTTTTTATGGAAATCTATTTTCCAAAACTTGCATTCTGAGAAATAGGTGGAAAGTGGGTGAAAATAATTTTCATCTGATATTTACATTAAGAAAATGAGGTGGTCTCCAAGAACTATGCAATGTTGTGGAAATGCAATGCTTCCTGAGTTGCACATTGCTCTGGATCACAGGCATCGTAACAGAGCTCTCCATGGAAAGTGGCTTTAAAACAATTAAGTAATGCAGCAAACTGAGAATTAAGAAAATACATCATCGTACAGTTTAATGCTTTGTTTCACTCTGGTGGCCACTGAATGATGCCTTCAATGCTGCTGCAGCATCTTTCCATGAGGAAAACGGGGCAAATGCAAAATCTTACTAAGATTAGATTGTTAATACATAAGAATTATAGACTGGTTAGTGTTGGAGGGGACCATAGCGATCAAATAGTTCCAGCCCCCCTGCCATGAACAGGGAATCTTCCACTAGACCTGATCACTCAGAGCCCTATCAAGCCTGGACTGGAACAATTCCAGGGATGGGGCATTCACAGTTTTTTTGGGCAACCTGTTCCAGTGCCTCACCACCCTCACAATAAATAATTTTTTCCTAATATCTGATCTAAACCTGCCCTCTTTCAGCTTATAGCCATTCCCTCTTGCTCTGTCACTGATTGCCCTTGTAAAATCTCTCTCTTCAGCCTTCCTGTAGGCCCCCTTCATGTCTTAGAAGACTGCTATAATTTCTCTATAGACCCTTCCCTTCTCCAGGCACAGCAGCCTCAACTCTCAGCCTGTCATCAAAAGGAGAGGTGCTCCAGCCCTCTTACCATCTTTATTGCTCTTTATGGACTTGCTCCAAGAGGGTCTTGACTTTCTTGTGTTGGGGTCCCCAGAGCTAGATGCAGTACTTCCAGGTGGGGTCTCATGAAGACAGAGTAGAGGGGAAGAATCATCTCCCTTGACCTACTGGCCACTCTGCTTTGAATGCAGCCCAGGATGTGGTTGGTTTTCTGGGCTGTGAACGCTTGTCCACCAAAACACACAAATCTTTCTCATTGGGGTTGCTCTCAGTCCGTGCTCTTCCCAACCTGCACTTGTGCTCTTGATTGCCTCAATCCTTGCACTTGGCCTTGTTAAACTTCATGAGCTCTGCACAGGTTTACCTCTCAAGCCTGTCCAGGACTCTCTGAATGGCTTCAAATACTTTGTCTCTTATGATATGTCTTGGGCTCTACTGAGAATGTTTAAGTATTGCCAAAGTAGCTGTAGGTGTTGACAGCTGAAGTGTCAGAGGCCATGAAGGGCTATATTTATCACAACATTTCTTGCAGGTAGCTGCTCTTTGCAGGTTTTCAGCATTCTTCTTTGAGGCACATAATTCTCATGTAGACTTAATAGCAGCTTATGTATTCCTGTTAAAGTAGAGGAGGAAAAATGTCTAAAATACTATTCCTATTGTAAAATTCTATACTCTCTCTCTAAAATCTCAGCAATCCATGTCCCACTTTTAAATTAAGTTTGGGCTTCTCTCTGAAAAATTAGCTGTATGTAAAATTTATTCTAAAAATTGCTTCAAATGTCAAGTGCTGCTATGGTACTTATATATCAGAAAGAATTATAGAAAACATTATTGTAAAGTTACCAAAACCCTTTATTGAGCATCTGAGTTTAATCTCTGTATGATATTTACTTTATTGCCATTTTAATTTTACTACTTTCAAGATCTTTAAGTAATAACAATTATGTATTAAATAAGGTAAGGCTGTTATGACTCATCAACTCAACTTGTAGAGAAGTTGTCTTTCTAATTGGCTCTAAATTTCAAGAAATGTGAAGAATGAGCTCAAAAACATAAATATCAAGAGAGATCTTGAGAGGAACTTGCAAAACATCTTGAAAATATAAACATAAAAGTTAAAGAAAGATTTTATATTTGTAGACAACATGAATTCACAGATACTTTGTAACAGTCTCTTTCCTCACCAGAAAGAGATCTTTTGATATCCCATATCCAACATCATGGAGGCACATGATGTGAACATAATGGACTCCTAAAAATACAGTGGGAGAAAGAGTAGGAAAATTGTGATGCAAAACTTTTTCTGGCTTCACCTTTGAGTTCTGCAGTGAAGTCAAAGCTGTAACATGGTGGGACAAAAAAAATCCTTTGATGGCAGCACAGAATATGGGCAAATATATGCAAGCTCTGAAGGCTACTGCTGACAGCACTATCCTAGAGGAAAGGACTTAAATCCCAAATGGCAGATGGAAGGTAAGCCGAAGGTAAGACAAAGGTGGCCCAGGTAAGCCAAAATGAGTAGAAATTTGACTACAAAAAGCAAAGAAATTGCTTCAGGTACCAAAGAACCAATAGAAACCAATATTGTCCTTGTAGATACTGTCCTTTTCCAATGACACAAGGACCTGACAGTACTTGCACACATGGGGCTGTAAACATTCAGAAGCATTTCCAGAACACCCTCAGCTGCACATGGACATGGCCCCACATATTCACATATAAAACTCTGCCCTTACATTTTGGTTTGATCCTTTCCCATCCTGTCAAACAAGCAGCAGTCAGGGTAATACAGGGGGTACTGTTTGACTGGAAGAGAAGCTCTCAGCTAGCTGCAACCCAAACAATTAATTGAAGGGTGCCCCCTCTTAAAATTGCTCCCTTTAGACCATTTTTTAAACTTTATTTTGTCCCCACAGAATTACAAAAATAAACATTTTTATCATTTCTCCTAACAATCTCATTACAAATACCACTGACAACTAATGCAGTAGAAAAACTGTTCCCTTGAGAATAATTACATAAATATTACCAGAAAATATTGTTTCCTCATTTTGCAATGATACTAAACAACAATACCATGAAGACAACAGAGGAGTATGATAGCTAACTTTAGATATCTAAAGGACAATTGAAAGGAAAAAGAGACTTATTAAGCTATTCTCTGTCTCCAGAGAGGGTAGGATAAGAAATAATGGTTTTAAACTACGGCAAGGGACACTTGGATCAGACATTTGGGAAAAATTCCACAGGTAAATGTAGAATAACATGAGAACAGAGTGCCTGGGGGTGTTGTAGAGTCACTGTCACTTGAGGTTTTTAAGAGTAAGAGACAAACATCTGTCAAGAGTGACAGAGGGTATAGCTTGCTCCTGCTTTGGGGCATGAGGGAAGCACCAGAGGGCTTCCTGGAAGTCCAGTCAAGATGCAGTAATTGGCAATGCCTAAACAGAGGAAGAAAATATGATGTGTTTAAAATCTATTTCAAAGTATTTGAAATTGGTTGGGTGAAATCTGGATTTGTTATTTCAATTTGGACTGTAAATGACCTATAAATTATAAAACAAAGTAAATAAGCAAATAGAGTGTCTCCAGTCATCTGCAATCAGATTTCATCACATCAAATTCAGAATGTCTTTTGCAGGAATATGATTTCAATACAGATTTCCTACATCTGAAGGAATAAAAATAAACTTTATAATGTTAAACATATGTGCTATACAAAATAAATTCCTATCTTTAGAAGCATTTTGCAGTCATGGGGAAAAATGTACCATTTACTTTGTTTTATGGTCATAGAAGGTACTGGGAAGGATAAATAGTTCAAAAACTTTTATAAGTATTTCACTTGTAGACTGCTCTCTTGGTAGTTAATGTAGGTGGTTCACTGACTCATTTGGAATTACTTCACAATCCTACTTAGACATGTGGATGAAACTGTTTCATTAACACCTGAATTGTAAATGATCATTGATCCAAGCGCTACTACCATTTTTTAATGTTTGCAGCTAACCTTTCAGCAAGCTGGGTAATTACAAAAACTGCTTGCATGGATGTAAGTTTTAATCGGGATTTCTTTTCATTCTCTAACTGCAATATTTTAAAAAGAAAAATATGATCTCTTTTTTTCTTTTTGGATTAGATCTGGAAAAGAATCAAAGCAATTAATTTAGGTCATCTTTTAATTAGCTGGACAACCATATAATTCATCATAGCATGTGGTTTATCTATGTGGGATATCCATTTTATATATATATCTCTCCATATTTTTCCTTGGTATAGGTACAACAACATCTATCTTTGGCTTTACCATATTGTGGCACAAAAACTGACCTAGAAAATCTATCCAGAAACTGTTTTGCACTTTTAGTCTAGTTACCTTATGACTAGTCACTTTCTATTGTCTTTGGAATATGGTTGGGCTGCAAAATCACTAAAAAAGATACATGAACTGCTACAGACCTTAGTCCTCTGTGTCTGAAGTACAAGCACGAAGGAGACCTTTCTTTTTAATCCAGAGACTCCACTTTTTTTCTTAACAAATATCTGAACAGATGTCATGCCATACATGATTTCTTAATTACATCAGTATTAAAACAACCGGGAGGATCTCTGACCACAATGATGCAGTCTTTCTTTTGTCAAGAAAATAATACAGAGACTAATGAGGATTACTCAGCTGAGTTATCTGAGACATAGGTTCTGCTTTCCTCTTTGAAAAACAGTGAAAAAATTGGACAAAGTCAGGAAGACCAAGACAGAAAAAAGAGTGCAGTACAGAAAAAATAAGGGCAAAGAGAAAGGAAAAAAAGGAAAGAAAATAAGAAAGAGAGAAATTAAAGGATAAATGTAAACAGAAATGTAGAAAGGTAAGGAAGAAGTGGGAGGGGAGGGGAGGGGAGGGGAGGGGAGGGGAGGGGAGGGGAGGGGAGGGGAATTATTTTGTGCTATTTGGCACTTCCTTTGCATCAGCTTTGCCAAAGTTATTATTTCTACTTGCCATCTACTCTACACATTTAAGTGTCTCTCAAGTATGTTGTTCATCCAAACTGATATACTACAAAAACATTTCAATTTTCCTATTTTTTCTGGAGGCCTGACTCAGGAAATACTTGTCATGCACAGAGTATAATAGCTCTTTGACAGGTTCTAATGCTCAGGTAAATTGTAGTATACTCACAAACTTCAGAAATCCTTCAGAATACTACTACACCACTCAAAGTTTAGGAAATCTTATAGCTACATAAAAAAGCATACATGCTTGTGAGATAACCAAAGAACAGTATCTGACATGAAAGTAATCCCTAATAGTGAGATTATCCTTTTTTCCACCTTATATAAAGCAAAATATTATCACTCTATGAAATACTGTTGAGGTACCCACTTCGTGTCATAATGTGTTTGCATTTCAATGAGAAAAAGGCTTTCAAGTAATTAAGACAGGGATATTTATTTGCATATTTTCATGTTTTACAATCATTATCGTTGTGGTGGATATGGAACAGAACACTATATTTTCGTGGTAGTTTCTTAACTCTACAATGTAGCCTAGGTTTGGAAACCGTGTATTATGCTTGCTGCTTACTTAAGCATTGCCAATGCTCCTTGAAGAAATTTTTTCCAAGAAGATTGGTTGTTTTCAAAGCAGCAATTGTGCTACTCTGATTATATAATTCATTGTCTTTTCAGAACAATTTGGAACATGTTATCATAAAGTGAGGATCAATGCTAACATTAGGATTTAACTCCATATATAGATATATCAATATAATAATCATTAATAATAATTTGGGTAGTCACATTTTTTTAAAAACACTTGAAATTAGTAGTGGCATGTTGTGATGACAAAGTGATCTGTTTGACAGATATAACTCACTTGCTGTGTAGTTTTTTGTCCTTCAAGCTTGTTTCCATACACTTAAATACTGGCCACTATTGGATAAATATTGATTTTGCCTTTACTTTCTCCTGAATTAACAGAAAAGAAGACTGGAAAAAATGTTTGGAAGAAAGAGTTGTAGAAAATGAAGAAAAGTGTATTTTCTTATTGAGAAGAGTAACATTTATCAAAACATACAGACTTTGTTCTGCTTCCATTAGCTGTAAGGGATACCTATTTGTAAATTAGCACCACTATTCAGCTGCTATTTTTTCCAACTCCAAGGTCTCTTAATTCAATATGAACATAGTACACAAAGGGCTTGCTGGTTGTTCAATATACAGTAATTTCACGAATACAAGCCGCACCAATTTGACCAAAAGTTTGGTGGAAACCCGGAAGTGCGGCCAATATTCGGGGGTGGCTAATATATGAATAATATTCTAAAAGCTGCCAACACGGAAGTGAGAGCCCGCGGCAGCCCCAAGCCAAGCTGGAGCCCGGCCGGCCCCGGCAGAGGTGGGAAAGCCTGGCAGAGGCGGGGCCAGCAGTGTGGGGGGCGGGCAGCTGAGGCTGAGCCTGAGCCAACAGGGCGGGCGGGGGGGGCAGCAGAGCCCGGGCCAGCAGGGCAGGGGAGCCTGGGAGAACTGGGGCTAGCAGTGCAGGGGAGCATGGCAGAAGCAGGAAGCCCAGCGGGTGGGGCTGCCTGGCAGCAGGGGAAGCCCAGCAGAATCGGGGCCAGCAGTGTGGGGGAGCCCGGTGGTGCGGGGGCCTGCAGTGCCGACCAGGGCGAGCAAACGCGGCGGCGGTGCAGACGGGAGGGGGCGGCCAGCGAGCCTGGCGGTGGCGGCAGCCCCGCCGGCAGGGCGAGCAAACGCGGCGCGGGGCGGCCGGCAAGCCTGGCGGTGGCGGCAGCCCTGCCAACCTGGCGAGCAAACGTGGCAGCGGGGCGGTGCTGACGGGAGAGGGGGACCAGTGAGCCCAGCGGCGGCAGCAGCCCTGCCGGCCGGGTGAGCAAACGCGGCGCGGGGCGGCCGGCGAGCCCGGCGGCGGTGGCAGCCCTGCTGGCCGGGTGAGCAAACGTGGTAGCGGGGCTGTGCTGATGGGAGAGGGTGGACAGCGAGCCCGGCGGCGGTGGCAGCACCACCCAGCCAGCCCCGCCGAGCCGTGGTGCTGAGCTGGGCGACCCAGCCCCGTCGGCAACCATGAGCGGGCCGAACCTGCCTGGCCCCGCCCCAAGCCAGTAAACCCCGCTATACCGCGATCCTGTTACTAATTGGCCAATTTGTGAAAGCTGTGCACGGATTCTCACTACGAACGAAAGTGCGGCTAATATTCGGGGTGCGGCTTATTTATTGACAAAGACAGCAACATTGTCGACGCACCGGAAGTGCGGCTTATACTCCGTGCGGCTTGTATTCGTGAAACTGTAATCCCTTTCATTTGTACACCTCCTCTCCAAACTTTCCTCAATGTTTGTTTGTATAGGGTACAAGTGGTTCTGGTGGCATAACCTCCTGCAAGATGGGCATTGATTTGCTTCAAACCTTGATAAACTGGAATTAGAGAGAAAAAGGCTTAGCAGATTGGTGAAACTTTACTGAGCAAAGGGAGACAAGAACTATGAATATGTATTAAATTGAGCTATAGTATGAAGATAGTCAGAAAATGAGATGAGATACCTATTAAGATCTCTCCAAATCATAAAACAGATCCAGCTGAGCACATGATGTGATATGAATATGAAATAATCTGATTTTCTATACAGAGAAGTTCTTTTTGATCCATTGCTGCCTTAAGTGTTTGAAGGTTTTTTTTCCCCTGTGCTCTCCATACAAACCTCTCAGGGTGCCAGGCCAACAGCAGGAATACTATCTGGATACAAAGTCCAGTGGAGATGATGTGCCTTGAGCACAAAAAAAACTGTCTTAGTAGCTGCAGTGCATTTCACAAAGCACCCCTTGCTTCTGTTAAGTACAAACAGTAATCCTTTTGATTTATATTAAAATTAAGCAAGATGTATGGAAAGCAGATAACTGTGATGTAGATATTGTTATTATTATGAAGATATTTACTGGTGCTTGATTTTTATTTCAATGGAAATAAGACAAAATGTCAATGAAGGTATATGAATTTTTGTAAATTTTCATGTATAGTTATACCTTTTTCTTAAACAATTTTACTTGGAATAAAACATAGTTTTTGACTATTCTGACCCCTAAGTAGTAAAAGCAAAACACTTCCATGTTTATGAAGCATCACATTGTACATCTTGCCATTTTTGTATTTGTCCTTAGGCATGACTACGGCCAGTGTTGGAGGCAAGATGTTGCATTGGATGTGCATTTGTTCTGATTCCCTATTGATGTATGTCCTCATGCCATTTTGACATTCCTAACTTTGAACAACTGAAATATGAGAAAGCAGAGGAAAATTTTCGACTGAATGTAAAGAATTTTTCCTTTTAGACCAGCCTTATCAAAACATTTTTGTTTTTCTTTCTAAAATGTGAACAGTACAAAAGAAGATCTATTTTTGTGACTCTTACAGCCTATTTTGTCTGTAAACTGTATTTCCTAAATCCTAATGCATGCAGAAAAAAATAGCTATTTTTTCACTAAACCAATTTATTTGTTTGTAAACTATTACTTTTATTTACTTCGTAATACAATAATAATTATTCTTTCAGACTGCTTATACATTACTGTAGTTCTACAAGCTTCATTAGACATAATAGAAATGAGCTAAGGCCCTAAGGTTCGATTTTATCTGCAGCATAACACATAGTTTTAGACAAATTTATATAGTGTGCGGGTGGTTTTAGCTCTATGTAAAAAATAGCCTTTGCATATCTTATGTCCTTAAAATTAACATTTTTACATTCTCCCAGCTCTAGGACAGACAATTCTGGATTTCTCCTGAGGTCCTTATATAGGTCCCAGTGCTGAAATCTCCATCACTGTCAAGCAGCATTAGCATAAAAATGGAAAATTTCCAATGCAAACTACTTTTTGGGAGATGATTAGTGGACAAGGCAAAAGCAATGGCATTTTTTTTTCTAGTTAGGGATATAGTCATCAAAGATGTTTCATGTCCCACACATTTTGATTGATAACATTTTACAAATATACTGAGTCAGTAAACACAACCACTAAATACTTCTCAATAGCCTGGAAATTCTCTTGCAAACACAGAAGTCCTCGCTTAAAAAAAACCTCTCCCACCCCAAACTAGCCAATCAACATTCTGTGTACAATGAAATTCCATTTTTAAACTTTCAAGAAGCAAAAGAGTGTCTGTTTACTTTTCTCCCACTTCCTTGTTCCTATTTATCCTATCTTGAGCACGTTTGCTGGTGCACAGCTCCATCTATTCTAAGCCTCTGTCTTGATGTGCTTTCTATAGTAACCACCCACATTACTTTAAGGATTTATGTTCTTTCTTAGACAAATGAAAACTACAAGAGTTGAGAAAATGGTGGACAGATTGAGGGATCTGAGCTTGCTGCTCATGAGGAATTTGGTTAGGCTTGCAAAATGTGTCACTCCCATTGCTGAGGCCTGGAAGTTATAGGTCACAGGTCTGGCAATATGCCTTTTTCTTCTTTACTTCATGTGCACTTAATTTACAGGAATCTTTAGTCATCTGGTGCTGTGCGAATCCTTCTGTCTGTCCTGAGATTTCTAAAACACCATGGAGTCTGTCTCAAATATCTCCTTACTGTGCTGGATACAAGACTGAAAAGACCATACTCTTATGTCAATAACAGACCTGAAAAATCTCAAAAAATTGATGATAAAATCAATTGCTGATTCATCCTCCTCTTGCTTTTGAAACTGTGTTTGCTAAAAAATAACATTGCAGCAAGCATGAAATATTAATCTAATCTTTCTTTACTGTACCCTGTTTCATCTGTGTAGCTGTGAGGGTTTTGGGCAGGATGATATTCTCCTTGGCAGGGATTTAATTGACAGATGCTGGTTTACAAGTGCTTGAGAGCATGAGGGAAATGGAAGGAAGGGGGGCAAACATAGCTGCCCATAGGGCTCACATGGTTGACGCAAGTGATTCCACAAGTATTAACACACCCAGTGTAGCGCATGTTGCTTGATTCTTCTGGACACAAGCTGAGAGGAGCACAAAGACAGGTCTGACATCCCATCTGGGATGCTCCCCTCACCAAGAGTCCATATACCCTATCCTGTTGTTAGATCCTCCCAGGGGCTCTTTTGGGAACAGGTGGGCTAGATAAACCTGTTCTGACTGTTTTCTAGTCACTTCTGGAGGCAGTTCCAGGTCACAAGCAAAACTTTACTTCATGCATAGCACAAGACATGAGGTGAAGTTGCCTGAGGATGCTCCTGAGAACATTTCGGGAGCTGATAGCACCAGGGCAAGGCCGAATTTGAAGGTGAAGTCTCTGCTCTCCTTCAGCAAATTTGTGAGGGATGACAGATGTATATATTTTAGTCTTATATATGAAATAAAGCCTCTTCAACAGCAATGAACTGAGAAGTTGTAGAAATGAAAAGTGGGATTACCTTAGACCATCCTAATCTAAACATGGCAGGTTGTTTATATGTCAACACCTTACTTTCTTTACCTTAGTGCCAAATCCAAAAAAGAAAGTGACAGGATAAAGAGATTAATTGCAGTCACAGTATGAGACTTTAGTTACCTTTTCTTGTTGATAATGTATAAAAGACTGAAATCTTATTTATTTCACAGATATATTTTTGGAAGGTCTTTAATTGCTGCCAGAATTTTTCACTGAAACTTGGCTTGGAAAATGGAGTAACTGTTTTGGCAGCAAGCAGTCATAAATAATGCTTATACAGTGATGCTAGAAGCCAGCAGATACTGTTATCAATTATATGATTGCCTTGTAAGAATTCCAAATGCAGACAATCTCAATTCCTTTATTAAGCTGAGGTTACTTGAAGTCATCATTGCAATTAATTTCTATTTAAGATCTGTCATTCAAGGAAAACTAATAACTTCTGTGGTACATTTAAATCATCACTGAACTTTTTATTCTTGTGCATCAATATTTTAATAATAACAACAATAAAATGAATAGCTATTCTTTTAAAAGAAACAATATTTTAGAATACAGAATGATTAAAGAAAATTGATAGAGTAACTGTGTTTTCTTTCGTAACACAAGGTAAACACAAGACACCACTGTTAACAGTGGCTCTGTCCTCTTTAATTAGTCTTTCCAAAAATTGTCCAGGATTAAAATCTTTTTTCAAAGCATGTGTAGACATGCTATAGCTCTTCAAGAGTGATGGAGGTATTTATGTTCTTCTCCTCTGTATGCTTTAACTATTTTTACCTAATGTTGAATTTATCTCCATGCTGTTTGTAGATTCAATTCTAAGACACTGCAAAAAGTGGCAAACAGTGTTAGAGATGAGACAAAAATAATATTGTAGTGGGAACGCACACTCTGTGACTAATTGGTCTTACTTGTGAAATCTCTAAGGCATCTCTGTAATTACACTAGAGATGAATCTCTGAATCTCCCGAAGGGCTTCTCATGCATGAGGGAGGCAGCAGCCCACTGTCTTTTTTTTTCACGTGACCTGCCTCAGCAAAAAGTAATTTTGCACTGCTATCCAGATAAGCATGTACTGTACATTGAATCCTAACTATTTAGAAATAATGAGAAGCTCAAGGCCAATCTAGCAGTGTTGATATGAGCAATAGGTCAGTTTAACAGCACTGATGCAACTGTTAGACTTCTGAATATCTAGGTGGTATAACTAAGATTATATGTACTATATATTGCTATATAAATTTGGAGATAAACTAGATCTAAATCTGGAAAAATAAAGGTTTTTTGATAGAGCTTATTCAGCTGTTCTTGGTAGCCTGTATGAAACGGCATCACAACACTTTTGCATCAAGAGAGAACTAGATGTAATTGTAAAAGAAAAAGGAATAAATATGTCACTTTGATTTTTCTCCTGGCTCCATATTGCTCTCTTGGGTAATGCATTTCACTTTTGCTGTTCCTCAAGGAATAGCAAACAACAGAGGTCATGATTTAAATTTTCCTAAATATTTTCAAACGCTTTTCTATTTCAAAAAGGAAAAGTGTACAGGGTACTCTTACTTATAAATGAATGTATATTAGACAGGTCTCCTATTTCTTCTGTCTTGTACCTTACATAGACAACCTGCAACTCGAATAAAAAAAGAAAATTTTTATTTGCTCTTTAAATAGATTTTGTCACTGTTAATTAAAAAATCAAGGTAGGGAGAGGTAATTAGATATAGAATAAAAAGCAGTAGCAACATATTTAGAAAACATGCCAAAATATATTAATACAGTCTTTCCAGACTAAATATATGTGGAATAGCTATTGATTTATAAATAAAACTGTCAAAAAATACGGTGTAGTGCTCACTGGCAATAGCTGTATTCCAGCTAGCAGGGGGAAGAATGCGATCATTAGCAATTAAATACAACTCCCTGAATGTAAAAATAAAACTGTTTGAAGGTATTGGCCAAGTGAAATGAATGACAAAATCCCAAGTCATCTCTGTTATCACCCAATATGCTTCAGAAGTGATATGTGTCTGAAAAGCTGCATCATTTCACCCCCACCCCCAGTGGCTTAGGAAGACATATCACCTGAGCAGCACAAGTGCAGCACATCACAGAGGATGTCAAAGAAAAGGAAATATCCCCAAAAGTCTGCAAGAAAATATGGAAATTTATAGAAAAAAACATGATAGTGCATATTTTTCTATCATGTCAGAAAAGAGAGTAAGAATACCACACATTTCAGTGTATGCATGATGGATATAGACGTGTGACATCTGCCAATTACCTCCTGTCCTGGTTTAAAGGGACAGTATTGCCAGGAAAAGGAAATTCAGGAACTCTCAGGCAAAAACGTATGGGTTTGGAATAACAGTTCTTTACTGATATATTTACTAGACAAACAAAAACAGCATCAACTATATGAAAGAGAAAAAAAACAGTGACAGAACAGAACGAAACTCAGTCTCAGACCCTTTTTCCAGTCACAGATGCCCCTCCTTGTCCGCACATTTCCGATGGAGCAGGGCAGGGCAGCCTCTCAGTCGCGGCTGCTGCAGGAGCAGGGGAGTGAGGCGGCACCAGCTATCCCATGTGGGAGAAGGGTGAGGAAAACACTCTGCTCACCGTGGGCGTACCAGTTCTCAGAAGCAGGAAGCTTTAGCAGTCCGAGTCCAAGGAGCCTGATCCCACCAGGGAGAAAGCAATCTCTCCTTGAGTTTGGCCGGCGAGCTGCCAGTGTCCCCCCACCCGCCGAAGGACAAAAGCAGCACTCCACTTTCGGCAATCAAGAAAATCAGGGCCCGCCCAGCCATCCTTTTGTCTTGAGCACTTAAACAGCTAAAAGGGGAGCCACCCCTGCTAGCTTAACATAATAATGGGAAAAATTTCTAAACCTCCCCCAGCCCGCAACACCTCCATATCATGAAAGCTAATTTTCACCATTGTCAAAAAACAATCATATTCTTTCTATCATCTTTGAAACATCCCATTTTCATTCTCTTTCCTTCTGTACTCCTTCTCTATCTTTCATTTCCCTGCAGCAAAAGAAAGAGCTGAGAAATAAATAATGTATGAGAAAGGGAAAAAAAAGGAATTAAGGTTTATTTATAAGGAACAATAGCTTAATTCATGAAGCAATCTTTAAAATGCCTGAGTCTTGCAGCTGATGGTGAGGGTAAAACCTTACCAGAGTTAGGCATAGAGCCAATATAATAAAGACTCCAGAAATGAGCCATCAATAAAAGAGGATTTTAAGACTCAGACACTTGCTGGGCTTGCTTTTCTCTTACAGGCAAGCTTTCTCATTCCTTCATTAGCCTGACTCTTCCAGTATCCCTACCCACATAAATCCCTGCTCCAGCTCCCCACCTCCTGTGTGCTTTGAAGTTTCCACATGGAGGATATCTTATTGACCCTACAACAGATATGCCAGCCTGCCAAATATTAGCCATGTAAGGAAGGTTGATTCCCTTTCCTTTGTTGGTCACTTACATAAAAGTAAAGAGCAAATGATGCAAAAGCCATGTGTTCAGTGGACATGCATTAAAGGGTGACATACTGCAATATTTCGCATGGCTCACGTAGATTTTTTGCTCCATAAATTCAGTATTGCTTTATGAAATACAAATCCTAAGGGGCTGCCATCCCTTACAGCCACTGACCCCTTTCCTCGATGGGAAATGACTCAGCATGTGCATCTCACCTGCCAGGATATGCCAGGGCCAGGTGCTCACCACATCAGAGCTTTTCCTTTCCACCCTGCAGCAACAGCTCTATATTTATACAAACCAAGGGGGAATGGTGTCAAGAATCAATTAGTCGGGAATTTCTGAATGCAGACTTACTGTTGCCTAGCAGCAGCCCAGCAAGCGGGGCTTGACTTTGATTCATTTAACTCCTAAATAACCTGGGCTGACAGATACTTTTCATCATCAACTTCCAATGCTTCTCAGTCAGTCTGGAGGGATGAAATACCTGGAATATTCTCTGCTGTTTCCAGGTGTGTCCTTGCCTCCTTTTACTTGACCAAAATGTACAGTGAATAGAACTTGTGGTGCTTAATTTCAAAGAAGTCCTGCAGAAGACTTTCCATGATACCAAGCCTCCTTTTTGGAAGTAAGGAGTGGGATTGAAACTCCTGTTTTCCAGAGCTGGGCACTGGTCATCCAGAGCATCTTGCAGTGACAGGCTGGGATGGATATGGCTTCAGGAGGACAGGCAGAGTCTCACCAAGGCTCAGAAAACATTGAGTTATACTTCTGCTGAAAATTCATGTTTGTTCCTCTTCCTTAATAATTAATTCAGCAGAGAAAAAGAGATTGCTCATTTGCATAACTAAATTTTTCAGTCACAGCAATCAGCCTATTAATAGAAACCCATCTATTTGTCTGCCTATCAACTTACCTAAAACACTGCGTTGTCTTTTAAAACATGATATTTTGAAGGTCAGTAGCCCATAAACAACAGATTTAGAGGCAGAGAAAATAGCTTGATCCTCAAATTCAGAGTACACTAAACTAGACTTTATAAATAATATATATCAGCCATGGAGAACAGGTCTGTATTTCACTTTTCAGCAGAGGAAGAAGTCATAATAGATATTCACAATAACATCAATACCAAATGGGGGAAAATTTGCAAGGGAATTTTTAGAAGCCACTGTATTATGGCTTTATAATTAAAGCAGTGCTGTTTAGCCCAGGTACTGGGCTGCCATGCTAAAACATTTTAGTAATCAATACTATGGATTTGTGCCAAAAAGACCAGATACACTACTTCTATTCACAAGATATCTGGAGATGAACATCTCTTTAATGCTCTGTTACCTTCATCCCTATTAGGACTTCAAATAGAAATGTTTCCTATATGACCCTCTTTTCAATTACAGTTTTAAATAGTCAACTGTTCAACCAGAATGTCCATGCTTATTATTTTACAAAAGATTATTTAGTGACATGGAAAAAAGTCTGAACATTTCATGTTCAGAGGTTTGAAGAAATTTCCATACTTTAAAAATTACAATTTTTATCATTGTAAGCTTGGTTACTATCTTTCACAAAATGACATCTCCTCTTTCTTCATTTTCACCTCCAGCAATACTATTTAGCTGCAGCTCTGTGTACAAGAGATCTGGTCTTATTTGGTTCAAATATATGGTAGGTTATACTGAAAAGATGATATTCCACAGAGGAAAGCACTTCCAAAAGCTACTCTGGACTCTCTACAAAAGACTAAAACAGATGAAACCGGTCTCTTTCCCTATTCCTGCACATCACCACCAGTCTCCTCCTCCCTTCAAAACCCAGAGCCAAGGATTTATTTGGGTCTTTGCTATGTTCAGTCTGGCTTATGCACAAGGTGACAGACAACAGCAAAACTAACAGGATATATATAGGAAGACAGGCCAAAGCCAGAGAGTTGAAATCTGAAATGTGTCAGGAGCACAGCTCTGCCTGGGGAAATTGTTTTGGGGAAATAAACACAATGCAAAAGTGACTGAAAAAAAGTGACTACTGAACATACCCTCAAGGCCTCTAATATGAATTTAAATTAATAAAGTCTGAAAAGCCTTCATGTAAAAAGCTTGGTGACTGGCACTATTTAAGACTATTTCTTTAGAAGAGTAAAATCAATTTATTCTTCCCTGCTAGCAGGCTGAAGTGACATAGAAATAACAGAGTGAAAGAAGTTCAGAGGAAATGGGTACAGTCTATTTGGTACAAGCATGAGAAGAATTATTTAAACACTTGGGCACAGACACTTCAAATTATTTTTTAAAATCTCTTTTATGACATTGATCAGTTCAATTTTCCATGAGTGCATATAACTTTGGCCAGTGAAATAGAGACCATTGTAGTAGTCTTTTGCTTTTGGTAATAAGGGATGAAACAATGAAGCCAGAATGCATTTCTTGAACAAAAATGACACCACAATTTGGACACAGCAAAGTCTGGTGCTTAGTGAAGCAAGTGGCTTATTCAAGTGACCTAATTTGTCATATGCATAACTCATACCTATACCAAACGGAATGGCAAAATGCAGTGATTTAACAATCCAGCAATATACTGAGCTTTTTTTCAAAGGACACCTGTCTCAATGAATCAGATAGCACCTTGCCCAATGAGATACTCTGAATAACCAAATACTACTGCAACTTGAGCAGCACCGTCCCAGGGGCTCAGTGTGGTACCAGCAGAAATCTCATTTTGGCAGCCTCTTGCTCTCACTGGGTAGTTTCTGAAAACAAGGCGTTATTAAATAAACAAAACCCTCCCTGTTTTACTTCCCCAGGTACAGAATGGGGACATCCAGCAATAACAGTTTGACAGGGTTATTTGCATTAGCTCACCATCATTACTGTAGTGAAATCATAGCAATAGTTAAGAGAAATCTATTTCTATTTAGTCTTTTTAAACAACATCTTTCAGAGAGGAATTTAAATAGTGAAGTCTATTTCCAGCTGTTAACATGTGGAAACATGTCACTTCTGTCCTTTGCCCACACAGCTGAGGTAAGACATTGTTTCCAACTACACTGTAGATCCAGTGACTCAAATAATTTCATTTTCCCTGTTTTTGTTCCCTCCCCCATACAAAGGGGGTAACACTACTTACAAGAACATGGCTGTGAGGGTTTATTCATTAATAACTGCGTGTAGTTTGAAAACTTGGAAGTATTATATAAAATGCAAAATGCTACCTAATTCTATTTTATTCTTCAGTCTACTGCCACAACGTTTCAGAAGTAGTTTTGAATAAAAGCTCTCCATACCTTAGTGCACCCCTGTGCTTAGTGAAATAAGATACCTAGATTTTTTCCCCCACCCCAACAGAGATTCTTTTAGCCTCCATTCATAAATTTCCCCAGATCATTTTGCATAACTTTCCTTACAGATGCATTTCCTGCTTTTGAGTCAGTCGCCACATTTCAGAAATGTTTTGAAATTGCAAACCCAAACAGGCATTTCTAATTAGAATTCTTATTTTTTAACTTAAAAAAGGAAATCGGTTCTATATTTTTCAAGTTCCCTAAATGTATTGTATATTTGGCTTTAAAATATATGGTCTGATGTGTTTATTCTTGTTGATAGGAGAACACATATGGTTTTAAGTCTAATATGAGAATTACAGTAATTTCACGACTATAAGGCGCACTCTTTTGACTAAAATTTTCCCCCGAAACCGGAAGTGCGCCTTATAGTCCGGTGCGCCTTATCTGATGGACAAAGTGGCAAAATTTGCCGAACCGGAAGTGCGAGCCGCGAGGGGAGTGGCCCCGCAGCAGGGCTGGGCTGTGAGGGGGAGTGGTCCCGCGGGGCCGTGCAGGGCTGTGAGGAGGGAATGACCCCGCGGGTCCGTGCAGGGCTGTGAGGAGGGAACGGCCCCGCAGGGCCGTGCCGGGCTGTGAGGCGAGAGTGGCCCCGCGGGGCCGTGGCAGGTTGTGAGGGGGAGAGGTGTCCCGTAGCAGCGTCAGGATGTGAGGGGAGAGGGGCTCCGTGTGGGGGGCCCTGCCAGCATCAGGGCGGCCGCTGCGCAGGGTGGGAAAGCCGCTGGAATCAGGGCAGTGGCGGCGCGGGGCAAGCCCGCCGGCATGGGGGCACCCGGAGCACCAGGGAACTCCCGGAGCAGCGGGGCCCCGGGGACGCCGCACGGAGCGGCGGCGGGCATTTTCCGGTCCCAGGGACGCCGCACGGAGTGGCGGATACAGGCAGGCCCGGGGGCCAATGGCTGCCGGGTTGGGGCGGGGCCTTGGCCAGCAACCGCGCGGGGGGAGCTGGGGGCGGAGCCTCGCTGGAAAAAAAAAAAAAGTGTACCTTATAGTCCGGTGTGCCTTATCTGACCTGCAAAGTTGCAAAATTTGCCGACTTCCGGAGGGTGCGCCTTATAGTCCGGTGCGCCTTATGGTCGTGAAATTACTGTAATTAATTTGGTTTTTTTAGATGCCATTGATTTAAGTAGCAACTGTTAAAGAAGTAAAATCTGTACTGCCAATCTAAAAATTAGTTAAATGCTTTATTTTTCCTATTGTGGTGGCTATGTTGCTCCAATAATATAGGTGATTGCAATTGATTATTTTTGTTAGCCATAATAAGAAAGACAATTAGAAAGTTAGATTGCCAAAAAAGATAAGAATAAGAAGCTGGCAAAGAAAGTTTGGTGCTGAGGATATTAATTTTCATGTCTTTGCAAAATCTTTCCTGTGGATTTGTATCTACAACGCACAATTTTACTCCATCAATATGTTTTTGATCTGAACATGTGGAATTACACCCACTCTTTATGAGTCATCTTTAAATCTAAGCAGTATTAATTTCAGCTAACTTGAGGAGGACATGTGCTTATTAATGAAGCCCAAGTGCTTGCACTAAGTAACAAGTTAGCAAGAAACTTCATTCTTTTCAAGAGCTCTGGGTTCCGGGTTCGCATTTCCTGCACATTCAGTTAGCAATAAAATCTTCAATTAGCACTAGAGGGCATTGGAAAAGAAAATAGTTAGTGTGCACTGAGATGCAAATGCTTTTAGCAGTGAAAAGAAGCAATTTCATGCCAGCCTGCACCAACAACAAGCTCTTCTCTTTTTCTTTTTTTTTTTTTTTTTTCCTGAGATTTACAATTTCAGTGAAGGCCTGAAATGTTAGCCGTGGGGTTACATTATTTATTTTCACTAATGTTTCACTAACCTGGGGCCTTGATTATCTCACTGGTCAAAGGAAGAGTTGTATTTCCCATGTACACATCATATTTCTTCCCCAAAATACTTCTCACCTGTATGCGTTTTAGATCAGGAATCAAATATTAAAGGAATTCTGATTAAATCAACCCTCAGTGTATTTACTTTTCCTATAATAAAATATGTATTGACTTCTCATCAGAACTTTCAAAGGGTATGTTTTTGGCTTTAATTTAACCCAGGAAGGAAGGAAAGAATAGAACAGAATAAAATTTAAAGATCTGCTGAGTATGCTTGGTAAGGAGGATCCCATATTATGCTAGCTTATGTATTTGTCCTAATTAATGAGGCCAGGATAAGCATCATGAGATTTTTGCTCAACAGGTTAAAGTTTGGAGGAATTGCCTGAACAAGATTATAACTTTTGCACCTGGAAAACATATAGGACTGTGACTCAAAGATGTGCAGAGGCTAGGGGCAAGTTTTATCAAGGGCTGGCCTGTATGAATATTTATCCATTTTATAATCAGATAATTGTGGCATTGATACTGCAAGACTTGGTCCTGCAGGATAAACACAGGCCCTGCTTCTACTTACTACATTGACCACTCAGTGTCTTCAGCACTTCACAGAAGTGACCTGCAAATTGGACAGATTGCAGGAAAATGTGACAAATGCATCAAAGTACAGAAATCAAATGGGAAAATAACTTGAAATAGAATATGATCAATACAGGTTTTAGTGCATGTATGAAGTTGATACTCAGCTGAGTGGCTTTTTCACACCTGTATTATTCATATTACAGTTTCATTCTATTACATTCTTTTTAGTAAGTATATGAAGAAACTGTGATAAAAATGTGGCAAAACCTTTGAACTCTCAAGTTCTTAGTTTTTAAAATTTGTCTTTAAATCTCTAAGAGGCAGTGTCTACAGCTATGTCCTTTCACATTATTGGTAAGGGTCTTTGAGCTTGGTAAGAGTCTTTGTGAAATGAAAACTACAGTCATAAGTGACTGTTTTTATATGCTGGGTAGCTGAAATGTTTTTAAAGTAAAGTTATGGTTGCTTAAAGTGAAATGAGCAGAGTTTTGAGAATTTAGAATTAATTTCATTTACAGTAATTTCATGATTACAAGCCGCACCTGATTATAAGCCGCAACTGTGGGTATCTGCAACGTTTAGGTCTTTGTTCATATATAAGATGCACCGTATTATTAGCCGCACTTCCGTTCGCAGTGAGGATCCGCGTGCAACTTTCACAAAGTTGCCAATTAGTAACAGAATTGCAGAATCACGGGGTTTACTGGCTTGGCCCCGCTCGGGCAGCTGCCAGGGAACGGCTCTGCTTGCTGCGGCCACTGGGAAGCGGGGCTGCAGCGTGCCTGGCCTCTGCCGCCAGGAAGAGGGAGAGCAGCATGCCTGGTTGGTGCCGCCGGAAAGAGGGAAAGGGGTGTGCCCGGCCAGTGCCGCCCGGAAGAGGGAGAGAGGTGTGCCCTGCCTCTGCCACGCTTCCCGAGGCCACAATTCCCAGTGCCACTGAGCGCCACCATGCCCCCTGGGGCTGGGCAGCGCCGTAGCGCCCCCGGGGACCGGGCAGCACTGCCGCTGCGCCACCGCTGGACCCTGCCTGACCCCAGGCGGCAGGGCAGTGGGTTTGGACTCGGGGCTGCTTGTGGGTTTGGACTTCCGGGTTGGGAAATTTGCAAAATTTGTTCATATATAAGCCGCTCCTGAATGTAAGCTGTATTTCCAGTTTGGGAGCAAAATTTTAGTCAAAATGGTACGGCTTATAATCGTGAAATTACCGCAGTTTTGAGTTGGAGTTTTATTTGTCTGGTTCAGTGACATGAATGAAATTTTATTTCAGAGCTCCAGGTGAACTAGAAAAGCTTCCAGGAGAGTTAATGACTCACAAGGTACATCTACAATAAATAATTTGGTTTAACACCCAAGATAAAGCTTTAAAAATTATTTTTCATCTGTCCATGATATTTTCTGGAAGTAGGTTACAGAGTGTGCAAGTGGGAAGCAAGTTATCTGTTAGAGGATTAATGAATCATATGGTAATAATGTATAACAATACTTAAGTAGTAATAAAATTTTCAAACACCTCACATGTCTTTAATTTCTATCATAATACTTGCAGAAAGTAAAGGTGGGCTGAATACTAAATCCACCTTACAGGATGGAAGAGCAAGAGACAAAGACTGGTAGTTTGTCAGGCAGTAAAATTGCAGTTAAAACTCAGGGTTCTTGCACATCCTAACCATAACTAATTGCACTGCAACATGTACAGTTAAATTGCTTTTAACAACTAGTCCATTTCTGTGGGTTTTCAGAGAAAGTAAGACAGCAATTTTGGTTCAGTATAAACCTATATTTGTCACTGCCTAGTTAACCTGACCTGTATGAGGTTCAGCAAACCTGTATTTTAACAAGATATGACCTTTGACACAAAAAGCATCGTAAGTCCTCTTCCTATTCTTAAATGGTAAGCTCATTAGATACTGTCCTTTGAATTTTTAATTATTTAATCATGGCAACCCCAGGAACAGTTAGAAGGTATGTTCTAACCATTCCCATGTGGCAAAACTTTCCCTTCATGTAGCATATTTTCAGAAATCATGTGAGACCATAACATGTAAGGAAGTTGACATTTGTTAATCTTTAAACTGCTCAAAGTTATTTAAAGAAGCAATCAATATAGGTTAACAAATTTTGAGTGAGCTTGGTATACAAGCAAAAAAAATAGAAATAAATGTCAGTGGGAAACATGCACCAAAAGTTTCAAATGCAAGCACAGCAACAGGAAAAAACATCCCACAAATGATGGTCTTCTGCCTTGAGTAACTCAGCATGTGTACATAGCATACTCTTCTGCCTAGACCTCTGATTCAGCATTTCCAGGCAAATACGATTCTGGGGTTTCCACTTGACTAGAACCTGCATAGCAGATTAGCATTAAAACTGGAGGTCATATCATCCAATTATAATGTGTTTGGATGACCAGCAAATGATTTAGGAGAACCTATGCTTTTTTTCCTCAGCAGCCACTGCAAGCAGATTTACCCACAACATCTCAGGCATATCCTGAAGCTACTCTTGCTCAGAGGGTTATTTCTTACAGACATGAGTAATGCTCAAGAAAAACTGGACAAAATGGACTTTTTGCTACAAATAGGTGCACATCCTTCTGGCTCAGCCTTCCTCCTCACACTCATTGTGTGGTCATGCTTAGCTCCTGTCCCACATAAATCTATCACTTTTAATGCCTGCAGGACAGCCCTGTGCAAGTGACTGGTGGGCAATCCAGTACACCTCAAAGGAAGAGTCTGGAGAACCTGAAGGTTACCAGAGAAAAGAGCAGTGATTCTCCCCTGTCACATAACCACCCACCTTAGGCTCTAAGGCTCTGAGAAGGAATTATGTGAGGCAGGCAGGTCCCTTAAACCCAGGCCATGTTGCACAGTCACAGGCTGTGTGTCATACACACGCACTGCAGCTGGTACCTCGGAGGGAGCATTGGAAGAACCTTGCTGAAATAACCCTAATAGCCATGTTGGCCTGTGGGAAATGGATCAAGCTGATGCAATCTGTGGGAGGAGGAATATGAGGATGTAATGAACTTGATTATACGGCTGCTTGAAGGGCAGGTGCCAAAGGGTCCTCGAAGACCCTATACCTCAGGAAAGGGCCACTCCATCTCCCCTACAGCATCCTTGCAGAGCAAACTGAGTGGAAAGAATTTCATCTAACAGCAGCTTTCAAAAACCCTGAGACAAATAGGCATGACAAAAAAAACTCCATGAACAGTTTATTTTGTTGATATTTCTCTGAAGTTACCTTTGCTCAATTTTATCTCCATGGAAAATGTATCTTTGTATATTGGATGAGGCATGTATAGAAACATATGTATTATTTATATATAAGCCTTATTTACTGAAAACTGTGATTTATGCAGCTTTTTTTGCTTCTCTGGCTTTTTCCTGAACTTGATTTTTATTTTTTTCTTAGAACGAAATGCGATAATATGTTTATTGAATTTTAATCTGGATGGGATTTGTATGCTATAATTTGCTATGTTAGAGAAAGCTGGTGATTTAGCAATTGAAAGTCTAAATAAATAAACAAAAACATATTGCCTCTACTGAAATAAGATTATCAGTAGAACTCTTTTGTGTTAGTCTTTCTCTGAATGAAATCCAAAATAATTTCTTGTATTCAACTGATGTATTCCTGTGTAATAAGGAACAAACATGATATCTACACTTTTGACCTTGATGGACATTCTGTCTCATTTTATAAATTTAAATTTTTTTTTTCATTATATAAATCTATTGTCTCCTCCTTGCACATTAGCATCTTATCTAGTAACATAGCTGATTGCTTATGATTTCTAAAGGAGAGAAGATTATTGATATTTTCCAGGTTTGCACAATTGCCAGGTTATTAGCTTCCCCTAATGTAAACTTTTTCTACGTTCATAGTTTAATCTATTTTTTCCCTTCATATGTGTTTTGCCACTCTGTTTTTCACATTCTCCTTTAAGATAATTTGAGTATCTTTTTCAAAAGAAGTCTTTTATAAAGTTGTATAGTTTTAAGTCTGTGTTTTCATCTCAAATGCTTTAAGTTACAGTTTTCACCACCTCTCTTCCAGGTCAAAAATACTATAAATAAAGCCATTTTAAAGAGTTTAGTTTAGGTCAAAATCAGCTTCACATTTAACACCTGAATACCTAGGATAAGGACATATAAAATCACTTTTGTCCTTTAACATTCACTTACCACCTGCAACAACAAATTATATTTTTCTGATCTTCGACTAAGCTTTTGTTAAGAAAGTGCCACTACTGCAAGTTACAAGCCAGCATAGCTGAAGGCTATGAATAAGACACCTGAACATGCAGATTTGATGGCACCTCTATTTTCAGCTGGGTCTTCCCACACTGTACTCCCACCACAGCTAAATGTATGTATTGCAGAAAGCCTGGCTTCCCAGATTTTTGAAGACAGATGGTTTGCAAGTCTTTATTTTCCAATCCTCCTTTGTTTTCCAATCCTCCAATCCTCCAATCCTTTCCAATTTGGCCAGTGTTCTTAACACTGTCTATTCAATCAGACATCCAATGTCCAGGTGCTTTGCCAAAACTCACTCACTTGAGTGATAAATGGCAATATATTAATTCTGTTTGTTCATTATAATGCATTTAGTAAGATGAGGGATCAGGAGCTTTTCTTCCCATACCAATAATTTAGGGCTAAACCCCCAAATTTGTCTTCTTACTAGGACTAAGTCTGCATTTAGTCAAAACATGTTTGATATTAATAATGACATATATATATTCAAAAATTTGTGTAGTAATTTGAAAAGGAATTTTTAAAATGCACAAAGTATTCATTTAATTAGCCAACAAGATTTTACAGGAAGAAGGTAAATTCCTTTAATTTCTCGTATTTGAGGAAAATACACTGCATGGAGACTCAAGGCATGCCCTAAAGCTCAAAATCAGACTCTCAGATCAGATTTTGAAATAAATTCTCAGTTTCTGGTTTTTAGTAAGCTATGTGTTTAGTTTGTTAGGAGTTTCTTAATTAATATGAAAACATGTTAAAAGATTAAAAAAATTATCTAAAATTGAAACTATATGGCTGTCATAAAAAGCACCATTTTAGCCATAATTTTCCTGTACTATCAAGACACTGGAGCAATTTTGATTGTGTGGGCTTTTTCACCCTGTATTTGGAAATAAGTTCAAGGCTACTACAAATGATAAATTACTGTCATAAACTACTAGAAAGAAATGTTGCTATGCATTCATACAGCTATACATTACAATATCCTAAGTTTTCATTGGTGCTTACGTATCCAAATACCAAAAGAGTACTTTGTAACAACACTTGTGTCTTCAGAGAGTGTGCGAGGCTGCAGAAACCACAAACTGAATGAAAAGTGGCTAAAGATACGTGCTTGAATTTATTATTTTAATTTTTTTTTTTTTTTTTAGTCCATGGGCTAAAGAAATCTTTAAATTAAGGAAAGACAGTAATACCTTACAGCACTACATGGTCAATTATAAAGGTCAGATTTTATTACAGGATCTTCAAAAACAATCTACAGAACAAACACAATTAATGAGTTTACCTAGATTGCGCATCACTGTAAACAATGTTTGGATTTATGCTTCTTAGTTGCAAATAAATAGACATGACTTTGCAACCCCTGTCATCTTCATCACAATATTATATGTTACTGCTAGACCACAACCTTCCACAACAGAAGATAACTTGTTTAGGATTTGCAAGCTGTCAGTCTTATTAACAATCATGGGTATGAACTGGTTTTTTCTTCAGGTCCAACAACACATCATTGTCCTAACAAAAATGCAGCAACGTTCAGTTTGTAAATGGCAAAGTGGTTGCTTAAGAAGTAAGCATTTTATGAAACACTAAGATAGGAAACATCCATCCAACACAGGCAAAATGTTTAACTTGTTTTGAACTGACGCAAGCTGGAGACGCAATGGGTTAAGCAGGGAGGATGGAGTGCAGGATTGGTACCAAAGAACAGGCCAAATAGCCATATCGCAGGATTTTGCCTTGAGTATTTGAGAGAAACACATGTTTCAAATCACATATGACCCTGGTTTTACCTCAAGCAACCTTCCTAGGTACAGGTCAGAAAAACACCAACCTCAGCATATTGTGAGTGGTTTCAGTTCACTAGAGGAAAAAAAGCGCACCATTTGTAGGGTGTCTCAGTCATCCAGTAACTGAAAGCATTGCTTCCTGATAAAACACAAACTGCATTTCGTCAGTCTCTAATTCCATCTCTTTAAAATTCTAATTTTTTCTTAATGCAGGGCTATAATGGTGACTAACAATGGCTTCATGTTTCAGTGAATACCAGCTTTGTTTTGTTCCATATTCAGTCTCTCTGGATGATGTTTTATTATGCACACTGACAGAAGTCAATGTCTGTTTGTTATTTTTGTTTTATGTTACCAAGCTTGAACACAGAGAAATAAAGCTGTTAGCTCTTTCATGATGCCGTTTGGATTTGAAAAAGAAAAGAGAGGAAAGCAGAATGGGCCAAAAAACCCACAACAAAAATATATAATGACAAGCAATAGGAGACTGTAGCTTTAAAGATTGAATGTTTGCAACACAATGGAAATGGGAGGAAGTTTTCTGAATTTAGAAAAAATCTCCAACCATTTACAGAAAGAATTAAATGTTCTGAAGAACTGGGACAAAATAAAGAGGAAAACTGAGTGCAAAATCTTGTCAAATGCAGGGATGTATTCCAAAGAATCAGATATAAACTGAATGCTTGGGAAAAGACCTCATCAAGAGGTTCAGTCAGAACAGTCAGAAGTGAGCCAGGCAGAAGCAGCCTGTGGAAGATGAGAAATGCAGCAGAAGAAAGTGCACCACAGAGCTGGCACATAGTCATCTCTCATTGACAAAAGCCTGGGAGCCAATAACTGGGACATACAATCTGCAAGTAGCTCTTTGAGAACTGAAATTGCCAGGTGCTGAGACATGGAGAATGAGGTTGCTTCCCTGTCTACAAGGTAAACAGGCTGCACATGACTTCAGCATCCCAGAATTGTCACAGTTAGTCAACTCAATACTCATAGCAACTCAACTACATAGCAAATAGGATCACTCCAGGCAGAACTGAAATGGATTCTTTTCTTGTTTGAGAGAAGGTTATCCACTAAGTTCTAGGGCATCACACAATTTGTTGTGCAATTAAGATGGCTGCAAACATAGTCACTTTTAAAACAAACTAACTACAGTTCTCCCTTTATAGCCTCCATATGCAAGGAATAAAATCTTTTCTCTTAATTTACCCAGTTACTTTCTGTTTTTCAACTGCAAGGGAAAACGCTTGCTGAATTGTCTTAGATTATGTTGCATTTTATTGGACTTTTAAAACGTTACTTTAATAACTTTTTTCTGAAAATTGATTATCACTTCTGCACCATCATCTGAAATGAATGACAAGACAATGCTAATGGTATTAATTATTTTCTCTTCAAAACACACTGAATTTTTTCCACACAAAATTGCTGACCAGAATACTAGCAAGTTACTGATGGGTAAATGAGAAACCCAAACTCTACAAAAGTGGCAAGACAAGCAAGACTCAGTATTTGCTGATGTTTACCTGCCAGGGCATCTACATCCCGTTTCCTTCAGATTGTAGCGTACTTAAGAGTTTTGTGAAGGAAGTGTACTGAGTCCTAGTCAGAAAACCTGCCTGTTTATATGTATCACATAAACAGAACAGTCATAAGTAATACAGAGTGTATTTGGTATATGCTTGCAGAGATTTAGCTGTTTACCGAATTGCAGCGAGGGCTTCTTGATAACCTAAGGTCCCTACCAATAGACTAATGTTAGTTAAAATGTTAAAATGTGGCAAACTAACAGGAAGAAGAGTCCTGCTATATTGTATGCTGAAAGTCTTATTAATGATATTCATTAACAGAGAAGGAAATAACCCATAATTTACACATTTTAAAATGCAGATGTGAAGCCTGAGTTTATTTTTCACTCTGTCTTGCACTTTATCAGGAAGAGAATGAAGAGGATTTGCAAATGCACCAAAACTTCAACACCTGGTATAGAAGAAAAACCCTCAGAAAGTGTAGATCTCTCAGATCCCAACTGATTTTCAGCAGATATTGGGATTTGCTGTTTTAATCCACCTCCTACACTTCTGCTAAATCAACTGTTGCAGGAGATATAAGCATATCAACTACCAGATACCAATGGCATTCAAACACTACATTTACTTTCATATACTCTCTATTCAGTGAAGATTCTAAAGTATAAAAGATATGGATATTATTATGCACCAATGGAAACATATTTCGAAATTAAAATTCTGTTATGTGACAGAGAAAAGTTACAAAACCATGAAAGATTCATGAAAGAGAAATAAACGAAGCAGAAATTAGCATTGCTACAAGATTTATAAGTATCATATATTCAGTAGAGTATGTTATAAAATAGAATGATCCAACAAAAACCAATGAAGCTCTGATACTTTCACACAAATCTTTTTTTCTTAGGCCTTGTAGATTGGTTTTGGTACATATATTAATTTCAGTGGTGTTGATTGTTGAATCACTCACTGAGGAAATATTTCAAAGACCTTTTCACTTTCCCTCTCAAGAGCAGAATGAGCAACAGGAGCATGTTTGTGGCCCATCACTTTTTTTTAAAATAAGCAATAGTTGCTGTGTTTTACCTGGAGATAAATGCATAGGCAGGAAGCATTTTATGTAATAGATGAATGTTTTTTTTCCCCATTCTTATGTCCTCTACAGCAACATGTTGATTAAAACCTGTATAAAGGATACCATGAAAATCAATTTATGCATGCAGGTAAAAGAATATCACAGAACCATGGTAGCTGGAGTGAGAGGTAGGTCAACCCATTCTGAGACAAAAAATTTTTACTGTGTAGGTGTAGGACTCAGTGTATGACTCTTGAGAACCGGCAGCCACCCTTCCTCTTGTAGGGTCTCTGTTAGTAAGAATTTTGAGACAGTTTGTCTTGTCAAGCTCCTTTCCCAAACCCAGTGTTCTCAAGCTCATAGCTAATATTGCTGAGGAGAGGACATTAAGAGGTATCTACACTTGTTATGCAAGTCTTCTTGTAAGGAAGAAGAAGGCAACACCTTCCTTTGGCTCTCCATTTTTGATTTTATGAAAAAAGAAAAAGGATAGAGCCTTTAAGGAAATTTTTGTTCCCTTAACCTGGGTGGATGGGTATCTTACACCATATAATGCATCTGCCATGACCATCCTGGGAACCAGTGACAAGGAAGATGTGCTGCCCACTTAATGTACAAGCTGTAGAAAGCCAGTGTTGTGTCCATCATCCCACATTTTTCTGTGTTTGCAGGTTCCAAATAATTGTCAAATCAGAGTGTTACCAGAATGGGCTACATTTGGGTACATTCATACTTTAACTTGGGCTACAAGTCAAACCACACCCCAGACTTCATAGTTCACTACTATGCCAATTGCAAAATAAAAGTTTTATATTCCAACATAAGACTCCTATTTTCTTTAATCCTGAGAATAGTGTTTTCATCATATGTCAAGATTTTATTAAAATCTATTCTCAGTTGTATGGGGATTTTTTTCTGCTTTCTCCTTTCCCCTCCCATCCCGACAAATTTAATTTTAGGAAACTTTTATGCAAGACTTCTGATGTGATGCTATTTTCTGAGAGATAGAAATCCAAAGAGAATTTTGGTAGAACTTAATAAAGGTGGATTATTGATATTGTGTTGTTTGACTGAGTCTTCTTTCAGATCTTTTATTGGGGATCTCTCTCTTTGCATTAGGAACAGTGAAACGGACGTATCTGAGAAATTTGCATGGCCAAACCCACTGAAAAGAAATCCTAAGAGTCACAAATGGAGGCCTGGTGTAAGAGGATGGAACATCCACAGTTTCTTTCCATGATGACAATGAATTGATCATGCAGAAGAAGTGCAAAAAGCTCTTCAAAATTCTAAAATCAAATCCAGAAAAATCAAATTCCACATAAAAGAGAAAGTTTATGGTAATATTCAAATTTTTCAAAGAATGTACCAATGGAAAAAAACCTTACTGCTCTTAGAAGTCAATTTTTTTGGCTATCACTGTTGTAAGGAGTTGTACATAGTATATAATGTTCAGCAAAAAGTTAGATTAATAGCTACACTGAAAAAGAAACTGTGACTTGCAACCTGATCTGCAGCTCATCTGTGTCGGTCAGTCATGAGGTCTAAGGAAACAGAATGTTCAGAAGCAGTTGCCTTGAAAAAATTAAATATTGAATTGAATGTTTGAATTTGAAATGCTATACTACACTGTAGACTGCGTTCTGTCATTTGCATATGGCTATTGACATTGATATCATAATGTAATAACAATAATTTGAATTCTACCCATAGTAATAAGACAACAGCTATGGGATAAATAAAAAAGGGAGAGTGAAAAATAAAATTTTGCAGAGATTGATATTGGTTTGCGTCAACTAATACATATTTCCTCCTCTACAGCACTTGATGAAATAGTGGAAAGAGGTTACATAAATCAATCAGAGAATACAGTGAAATCTTGTCCTGGTTTAAAGGGACAGTATTACCAGGAAAATAAAGAGGCAAGAGGCTGTTTTTTTTTCAAAAATGGGTAGTGAAAAATTCCCTCCCTCCCAGTTTACTATAATTTGGAAATTCAGGAGCTCTCAGGCAAAAGGTATGGGTTTGGAATAACAATTCTTTACTGATATATCTACAAGACAAACAAAAAACAACATCAGCTATGAAAAAAAAAATCAGTGACAGAACAGAACGAAACTCAGTCTCAGACCCTTTTTCCAGTCACAGATGCCCTCCTCCTCCGCACAGTCCCGATGGAGCAGGGCAGGGCAGCCTCTCAGTCGCAGCTGCTGCAGGAGCAGGGGAGCGAGGTGGCACCAGCCGTCCCAGGTGGGAGAAGGGTGAGGAAAGCACTCTGCTCACCATGGGTGCCCCAGTCCTCAGCGCTGTTCTCAGAAGCAGGAAGCTTTAGCAGTCAGAGTGCAGGGGCCTGGTCCCACCATGGAGAAAAGCAACCTCTCTCCCTGAGTTCGGGCCGGGGAGCTGCCACTGTCCCCCCACCCCCAGAAGGACAAAGTAGTCCTCGACCATCCCTTTGTCTTGCGCACTTAACAGCTAAAGGGGAGCTGCTCCGTCTAGCTTAACATAATAATGGGAAAAATTTCTACAACTCCCCCAACAAACCTCCACAGGTCCCATGATGCCAATGACTATTGACCCATAGCTACAGTGTGTTACGGTTATTGCACCTTCCAGCTTTACTTGGTGGTTTGAACTTTCAGAATAGATGAATCTCAGCACTGAAGTCATTAAAAATTGACCATCTGGAAATCCACCACCATTTCAGCTGTGCGTAATGTAGGAAAAACAGCAACCTGCTGTTTGGAATAGGTTTTCCTCTAGAACTGTTGGCATTTCTTGATAAAGAAATAAATGCCAACAGAACAAAAGAAATTATGGTGAGAGCTGTAACTGACACTGCAAAGAGATGGATTTCTTTTGACATTTAGAGTTACCTGGTAGTGCAATATAAGATGAAAGCATTGGCATGGCACAATAAAGTTTCAGGATTCTATAAATCTACAGGTGTTTACTTTGGGACGTTTAGGAGGAGGAAGATGCTGTGGAATAAGAACATGTGTGAAATAATTCCTGAAGACTATGTTTAAACCTTTTATTTTTTAATTTATGGTGGTCTATACCCTTCAGGTTTTGGATGGAAATATATGGAAAATCTATGTATTCTGAAGTAATAGCTGGGTTCTGAAGTAATTCTGGGTTTGACTTAGTGTAAAGTGAGAGTAGAATTTTGTCCTCTACCTTCAGGCATATGACTGTATCTTCTTCTTTTAGTTTCCATCCCCGTAATACTCCATGAAAATTATATGGAGTGGCTTGAAGATTTGTGAACTGGTTAACAATACACTACAACAAAACAGAAAAAAAGAGAGATAAATATAAGTATGAGAAAATGGTTTCCTTTCCTTTATGTTTCCATTGTGTTTCAGAGAAGAAAGAAATTTTGTTCCACCAGGAGGGAAATTGCTTTGTGATTAAAGTGGTATTAGACTGTCTCCTATGAATTTTCTGAAAGCACAGAAGAGTAACAGCAAGAAAGAGCAAACAAATACTGCTGTGTGAATAGATTTGAAAATAAACCTTATTTTACAGCATGCATTTAGAAGTTCTGGAGCCAGAAAGAATTGCTAGATATTGTGCCTAACAGTAGGACTTGGATTTTTCTTTAAGCAAATCCCGTTTGATTAAAACTTATTAACAATGACAAACCAGTCTTGACTTAGAGTATTAACAATTCTGTAGAACCTGCTGCACTATTTCACAAGTGGTCCCAAAGTCAATTAGCTTCAAAGTCAGAGCACTTCACTTGATTTCTAGCTTGAGTTGATCTAGCTTCAATTTCCAGGCACTGGATTTTGGTTTTATTTTGGATTTCAGTAAAGGTTTTGATGCTGTCTCTCACAGTATCCTTCTGGAAAAAATGTCCAAGACTCAGCTGGATAGCTGTGTTACGTGATGGATGAGCAACTGGCTCATGGATGAGACAGAAAGGGTCGTGGTGAATGGGGTGACATCAGAGTGATGACCTGTCACTACTGGGGCTTCACAGGACCCATTGTAGGGCCAGTGCACTTTAATGTCTTCAGAAATTACTTGGACACTGGACTGGATGGGATATTAAGTTCGTCAATGATACAAAACTGGGACTGTTGACTTGCTTGAAGGAAGAGAGGCCTTGCAGGGAAACCTGAACAAATTAGAGGACTGGGAAATCACCAACCATAAGAAGTTCAACAAGGTAAAGTGCTGGATTCTGCTCCTTGCAAATTCTGTGTCTCTGACTGTAGTAAATAGCTAACTCTGTCCTTGTATGTCTTGATAAAAGTCCCCTGGACCACAAAGGATCCACATGGTCAAGTTCAAAGTGGATGCTGATATAAATAAGGATCCTAGACTCCTCATGTCTGTCTCCATACATATGTCCATGACAGCACAAACACCCAAACTCATTACTGGGTTTGGTTTTTGAGCAGAAAAAAATCATTTTGCAGGAAACTCTGATCTGAGCTCTGTACTTTTTAGCTGGTTGCCTTTGGCCCTTTGTCACTGTGACAAAGAACTGCATATTTATGCTTATATATATATATAAATACATATCTGCATATATTTGATTCTGATTCTATAATGATCCTCAAGTTACCTAAAGTTTCTCTAAAATGAGATAACTCTTTAGAATTCATTCTACCCAGTTCAGTCAGGAGCTATTTATGTGTTTTTCAAGTTGTAATCAATAAAGTAGCATTACTATAATATAGTATTGATAGGATGAAAATTAAAATAACCAGGGCTTTGGATATCCTGTCTGAACCACAGGTAAATGCACAATTTAAACTACAGACAGGACATGAAACACAACACCGGACAAGTTCTGCAGAAGACTATTCCCACACTTTGTTTAATTCTCATGTGAGGCAACATGCTGTTAGGGAGATATAACCATAACTGGCACTCTAGGGCTACCTTGCTAGGAGAATCTTGTCCCAGGCAAAAGCTGACCTATGAAAAATATGCATCAGGTGACATGGAGAGCAGCCACCATGGTAGCAATAGTAGTAAGCATAATCAGGTATAGTAAATACGAAAAGCGTTGAACTAAAAGTGCTGCTCCTAGAGCTGAATGTCTACTATGGAATAAATAGGAAAAAAAAAACAAACAAAAACCCCCCATCAAACCCAACTGTTTGGAATCTATGTAGGAGAAGAATTTTATAACAGTGTTATAATTAATTAAAATTATCCTCTCTTATGATATCTCAAAATGTAAGTGATAGCTCATATATATTTTAGTTAGGCCTTTGGGGGGCAAGTTGTTATTACAAGTAAAGCAATGTGGTTTGAAGAGCTTCCTCTTTCATACACTCAAGGTTTCTATATTTGAGACATTTGAATGTACCTTCAGTACCATGTGACCAGCTTTGCACAGTGACTGAGGGTAAAAAGCAGACGATAATCATCTGTGTCTCTCCACACTATTGTGAACATCAGGGCTTTTGGAGACTTATATGAATCCAATGCTATAAATAGCAGCAACCTTTGTATAAGTTTCACTTTGATGAGAAAATGGACTCAGGAGCATCTCTAACTGCTGTTACATGTGCTAGGGAGAGATGAATAATAGACCTCCTAAAGTACAGTAATTTCACGACTATAAGGCGCACCCTTTTGACTAAAATTTTCCCCGGAATCCGGAAGTGCACCTTATAGTCTGGTGTGCCTTATCTGATGGACAAAGTTCAAAAAAATTTGCCTACCCGGAAGTGAGAACTGCGAGTCACTGGGGTAGCTGGCAGGGCCATGGCTGCCAGGTGGAGGCGGGGCAGAGCAGCAGCAGGCACGCCCTGGCCCTGTGGAGGCGGACCCGCCCCTCCAGAGGCACGCCCCGGACCCATGGAGGTGGAGCCGCCCCTACACAGGCGCCCCCGGCCCCGTGCAGGCGGTACGGCCCCTACACAGGCATCCTCTGGCCCCGTGGAGGCGGAGCTGCCCCTCCAGAGGCACACCTGGGCCCCGTGGAGGCAGAGCCACCCCTACACAGGCACCCCCTGGCCCTGTGCAGGCGGAGCCGCCCCTCCAGAGGCACCCCCTGGCTCCGTGCAGGTGGGACGGCCCCTACACAGGCACACCCTGGCCCCGTGCAGGTGGAGCCACCCATCCAGAGGCACGCCCGGGCCCCGTGGAGGCGGAGCCACCCCTACACAGGCACCCCCTGGTCCCGTGCAGGCGGCACGGCCCCTCTAGAGGCACCCCCGGCCCTGTGCAGGTGGAGCTGCCCCTACACAGGCACCCCACGGCCCCGTGCAGGCAGCACAGCCCCTCCAGAGGCATGCCCTGGCCCCGTGGAGGCGGGATGGCCCCTCTAGAGGCACCCCCTGGCCCCATGCAGGCAGCACGGCCCCTACACAGGCATCCCCCAGCCCCGTGCAGGCAGCATGGAGGGGTGGCAGCCATAGCCCGGCCCCGGAGAGGCAGCACGGAGGGGTGGCGGCCATGCCCCAGCCCTGCCGGATACAGGCTGGCCTGGGGGCCCGCGGCACCATCCCTGCCGGGTACAGGTGGGTCCCGGGGCCAATGGCTGCTGGGTTGAGGTGGAGCCTCGGCCAGCAACAGTGTGGAGGGAGCTGGGGGCGGAGCCTTGCTGCAAAAAAAAAGTGCGTCCTATAGTCCGGTGCACCTTATCTGATCTACAAAGTTGCGAATTTTGCCGACTCCTGGGGGGTGCGCCTTATAGTCCGGTGCGCCTTATGGTCGTGAAATTACTGTACTCACATCACACAATTCTATGTCAAAGGAAATTCAACACTTCAGCACTTTATCTCTTACCTCTCTCTTACACTGAGAAATGAGTCTGCCTTCTAATTAAACAAATACATATGGAAACTCAAGATACGATGTGAGTTTGAGGAATGACCAATTTGGAAACATAAGACTAAAATGATCCTGCTCCAGGATGAAGATGCTAGCTTTTCTTGTGAAAAATGTAAAAAAGGGGATATTCCATGTTTTCCCATACAGCAATGAGCGCTGGTCCCAAAAACTTACATAAGTCCAAGATTTTCTGTTCAGTGTTGCATTTGATATCCTCCTTGGAGAGCCAAACCCAATACATTCTGCTATCCTCCACGTCCTTCTGTTTTGACAACATCCTGTATTTTGTCCAAATAATTTGCAAAACACTTTGCAGTAGGGAAAAGCAATGGCATGAAGTAAATTTGATTTACTGATCTGCAAATAGTCATTCTGAATTCTGACAAGACTGAATAGCCTTGGCTGAAGCAGAAAGACAGAAATAGTTTTCACTTAGTATCTAATTTTTAACTTTTTTTCTTTGCCTTCCCTTTCTGTTAGTGGATTAGATATGCGCTTTTATTGACATGAAGAAATAATAACAATAGTTTGGTTTCTTGTCTTTGGCATATCATAGCTTGATATTATCTGATTTTATGAACTTATTACACTTTAAATCAAGAATTTACCTATGGATTGGTAAATTATTTGTATTCAATTTTAAATTCATGTTAAATACATACCCTTTCATAAAAAAAAAAAAAGTAGGGTAGATTACATGCATGTGTACATGTTACAGTCATCAATTTAATAAAAAAGTTATCTTTTACTTCTACATAAATTTATAACATAATCTTAGTTCTCAATCAGTACTTACTTGTTAGTCAACTATCTTTGGCTGGGTTGGGTGAACGCATGAAAATGAAAAAACTACTTTATTTGGACTAAATCACATGTCATATTAAATTAGGAAAGTGAACTGCTGTGGAGGAAACATTAATTAAATCATAGAGAACTGTGGCTCAAACTTTGAATGCATTTAGGACTGTTCTAGGGTAAAAAAAAATAAAATGAAAAAACAATTCTATCCTAAATTATATTCAGAAAGCCATGGCTAGAAGTAGACACAATCATAGGCAGAAATCTGCCAGCTTGATACCAGTTAGGTACCAGCATCTCACTAAATGAATTTTGTGTCTATGGCCATATGAAAGAAAGACAAAATGCCATATATATGTGTGTGTGTTTATATATATATATATATATATTTATGCATATTTGTAGTAGGAGGGATCAATGTATCATATATCATTATAATACAGCGTGTATTTTTTTAAAATACCAGAAAGTAGAGTAACAGAGGTCTCTTTCCCTAATATTTTTGAGCTTTTTTCTACAACTAAAACTTATTTTAAAGGAAACATCTCAGACAAATCCATAGTTTCCTTTCAAAAGAAACAGTTCAACCCCCTAAAAGACAAATGTCTTGATTTCAAGCAAGTTCCTGCTGTCAGCATCATGTAAACAACATCACTCAACAGGACCATCATGTTATGGTTAGTGTAATGAGGAAAGACTACGATTTATAGAACCTGAAGAATGAATGACTCTGTTACTTTACAATGATACCTGTGGAATGAAACATAAAAAAACTGAGAGTACAAAATCAGCTCAAGTTATTGCAAAGTGTACAGCTTTCAAGTTTTCTCTTAGTATATGGGCACAGCTCAATTGCTAAAAAAGCACATTATGATGAAGGTGGAGGTCATCAAAGATTTACATTTAAAGCCAGCATGTAATTAAACTGGAGGATTCTGTGAAATTTACAAGTGATTTAATGTCTCTGTTGTTCAATCATGAGTAGTAAAGGAATTTAGCAATATTTATTTTTCCCACCAAATAAAATGGTTTTATAATTTGACTTTAATTTTTCTTGTTCAATCTCTTCATCGTAAAGGATTATATTGAACAGAGGTTATATTTAATTAGAAAACCAAGAAAAACCCCAAACAAATGCCAAACCCCAAACTCTACATATAACCAAGAATTTAACTCTGTGCACAGAAATAATTTCTCACTATTTGGGGACACTATAAGTAATCCTTTATTTTTTCTTTTTTTTTTTTCTTTCTTTCTTTTTTTCCTTTTTTTTTTACACAAAAGATTTTAAAAGTACAGTAATTTCACGAATACAAGTCGCCACCGTTTTGACCAAAATTTTGCTCCCACACCAGGAATGCGGCTAATATTCAGGTGCGACCAATATGTGAAGAATTTTCTGACATTTTCAACCTCGGGAGTGCAAACCGAGTCAGCGCAAACTGCAAAGTCGAGCACCTGCCAGTAAAACCCTGCATTTACGTGGTTTTTACAAATTGGTTACTCTGTTGCACTGCGGGTGGAGCTGCTCCGTGCAGGCAGCACAGGGGGTGGGGGAAGGAGGGGCAGCTCCCTCCTGCTGGCCCCGTGGTCCGGGGGGAAGGCAGGGGGCTCTCTCCTGTTGGCCCTGCAGCTCGGGAGGGAGGCAGGGGCTCTCTCCTCCTGGTCCCGTGGCTTAGGGGAAGGCGGGGGCTCTCTCCTGCTGGCCCCGCGGCTCGGGAGGGAGGCAAGGACTCTCTCCTGCTGGCCCCACGGCTCGGGGGGCTCCCGTCCCCGTGTGCTGCCGCTGCAGGAGCGGGGTGGCTCCATCCCCGCTTCCCACCACCGCCGTGGGTGCCGGGCGGGCTCTGTGCCCCTCCTGCCACCGCGGGCAGCGCCGGACCGGGGCGAGCGAGCCCAGTGGCAGCGGCGGCTGGCCCGAGCGGCCCCGCCGAGTGGCAGCACCGAACTGGGCCACCCAGCCCTGTTGGCAGCCCCGAGCCCTCATGGTCCAAGTCGAGCCAGTAAATCCCCCGTCATGATGCGATTCTGTTACTATTTGGCAACTTTGTTGCACGCTGGTCCTCGCTGCAAATGACAGAGCAGTTTATACTCAGGTGCGACTTATTTATGGACAAAGAACGAAATGTTTGCCAACATCCGGCGATGCGGCTTATACTCAGTGCGGCTTGTATTCGTGAAATTACTGTAAGTTTGAAAATCAAATTTTCTTTTTATTTTTTGGTGTTAGGAAAGTCAAAATTGCCAGAAAATATTTTCAGATCATTCTTAGTGCATTGAAAAGAGATTAAACTTTTGTACCTGAAAACGTATTTCAGCTACAGTAATTTGCACTAAGCCTTTAGATTTTTATTTACACCTTCCCCCGGTTTTCATGAAATTTTACCATTAATCCCAAAATCATAATTTCTCTAGTAAAAAATTTGTGCATTATAAGAGTACATTCAGTTGACTTTTCTGAAAAGACTATGATGATAAGATGTTTTGTGCAAATTATATCTGAAGGAATCACTCATACAAAACAGATTTTAAGAAGAATAGTAAAAAAATTTGCTATAGATAATTGTTCTACACTGTTTTTAATTCATGCATTTTTGCTCATAATGACTAAAAAATATGTCTCATGGTCCAATATTGCTAAGAATAAATTTCTCTTCCAAAGACTTGCATTTTTTTTCAACTGAACATTTTAAATGAAAAAAAAAGTGCAGCAGATGAGACATACATTTAAAATGGACATCTGAGGAAAAAAATCTACTTTATACACAAAACATGAGGCAAATAACATCTAGTACTAACTCTACGTATGGATTTTGTTATGTTGCTTTGCTTTCAGCATGACATTTTTATTTTTTTTTGCGCATAGGCCATCACACAGTGTCACCCGGAGATGTTATGATCTGTCCCTGAAGGGAAGGGTTACCCAGGTTCTTGTTAATAGATCTCTTGGGATCAGAGTGGATTAGAGTGAAATGACATGGAAGTATTGATGTTTGTAAATATATGTATGTAGGGTTTATTTTAAAACAATATGGTCACAATAGAAAGCAAGAATGTAGTCATGTTGATTATTTGGATTTTTTTTCCCATCAGAAAGAAAAGAATAAAAAGAAAAATGCATGCTAGAAAAAAAGTAGAAAATAACTGAAAAAGAAAGGCTTTTCCTAAGGACAAACTATTCCTGAATGAAAGTAACAAAGCAATGAAAAGAAGTGACTTATCTTCAGGATTCAGATATAGTCTAATATTTACCAAATAAAAATTATTTCCTATTTGCAGCCGCAAGATGTGAAAATCAAGATTTCTCTCAATCAATATGTTTTTATTTCACTTCTAGAACAATTGGAGCAGAGATTTTTACCGAGGTGAAATATTAGGAGTTTGATCCAAAGCTTGAAATTTGTGATTTATTTTACTGAGCACCAAAATTGTACTTTTTGCTTCTTCATAATAAAAACTAAGAAACAGTTGTAAAGAATTGGTTTTTGTTGTTGTTTTTTTGTTTTTTTTAATAACTGAATATCCTGTTGATTGAAAATTATTCCTATGTCTATAATCCTTTTGGAAAAAGCTCTCTGCTTCCTTCAATATTTGTTGTTCAAGATAAATGATGTAAGCCATGATACAACTATGCAGAGCTCATATCCTTATTGGGGTCTCCATTGTGAAGGAAGTTTTAATTGCAGATCTTACAAAGCCGTGCAAAACAGAGCGGCATAAAGCAGTAATTGAACAGTCCAGTGATCCCAACACCCTATGGTATAAAAAGCCGTCTGGGTAATGAGCAGAGTTGACTCAGTTCAAAAGTGAGTGAAATCAGTGTCTTGGTACTGGGAAAACATCTCTAATGCCTGCAAATCCTCTATTACCACATTATTCATTTCCCTTCCTAAAAACACTCTTACAGCTGCTTCATTCATCCTGCAGAAACTCTGTTCTCCAGATGATGTGGGTGGCCTACCAGAGGATGTTGCCAAATAAGATTTTGTTGCAAGAGGTCCAGGGCTGAGGGAAGCATGTAAGGAAATTCGGTCTCCTCTGAACATGTGAAATACCCTTGTGAAGGGTGCAGATTTTTTTTTTTTAATTTTTTTTTCCAGGGAGAAAGCTACTATTTTAGTCTGGAGAATAAAAACCTCAGTGAAGTTACAGCAGTTAATTTTCTCTTTGCTCTTTTTTCTCAAAATTTGTGTAACTACTAACTCTCATTGGGTTAGATGAACTAGAGTTGAAGAAGATGGAAATTATCTTGTTTCTTCAGCATCAGTTGGTCTGTGGGAATAAAACCTTTTGGTTTCAGTAGAGATATTGAGGCCAATTCTCTGCTAATCTGTATCCTGTGCAATTGCACAGATGCTAACAAGACCAAGCAAGGTGCCTGTTCAGGAAGACAGTGATGTCGACGCTCAGTTATGAAATACTTGGGGAGGTTTTTCACTTGCCATCGTGCATACAGCTGGGTAGGCTATTCATTAACACTATTTCTTTCAGAATCCCTCTGAACTCAGGATGTCTCTTCTTGGACTGGTGAAAAAACAAGTGGGCTATTATTACAGTTGTTGACACTGTCTTCTATGGGCATGAATAGAGATTATTTGGACAGCAGCAGTAAATGATGTGCAGTAAATCCATCAGGCCAAATTGGCAGAGATTATTAACTAAAGAGACAAGAGTGTTTTTCATCTGAAAATAAATGTGCACAATGTGGTAGCTATTGTTGTTTGCATGGGGAGAGCCTTTTCATGGTTTTGATACCTGAACATGAGTGGGGGAGCATTTAATTGCTGGATGCTTTTTACAGAACACACATTTTAAAACAACAAACATTTGTCCTGGTAAAACAAATGACAGTTTCTGTAATTATTTCTTCATGTGCCACTGAATGCCCAAATAAGGAACTCCTTATTTTCTGCTACAAAACATCCATCTAGTGAATATTCCAGCTCCTAGATTTCAGGTCGTAATGTTCTTTAGTATAACATGAAGTGTCCTATAATTTGTATATTGGTGGATTTTACTAATCTTTGATAAAGGGGGCACCTTTCTGCAGCACTGGGACTCCACTTTCAGACCTCTCCTGGTACAAAATGAAGACACTTGAGCAAATAGAAAAGAATCTGCCAGCAACCAGGTCTATTATTCATTTAACTGAAAGAGCTGTTCATTTTCGTTCTTTTTCTAACTTTCTCTGTGTTTGGGACCTGCTTCAAAAAACTTGCAGTTCTGCCTATCACTTGAGAGTATATTAATTGCATAATTTTTGGATCAAAATGAATTTTAAATTTTTTCTTGCACTTAAAATAGACATAGAAGAATAGTTAAATTTCACTATGAATGACATCAAATGTTCATGATGTACCATTACATCAGTTCAGCAACCTCATCTTGATCTTGTTTCAGCCACACTCTGCTTACTGACTCCCCTACTAAAATATAAGGAATAGTTATCTTTGTGCTTAGTCATATCTCCAAGTATAGGAAATCACACCACAACAGAGACTTTATTGGAAGTACATTTATCTTTTGTCAATTTTTAGCTGAGAAAACTTCTCATTTTGGTCAGTTATATAACTACTCTGGCAAAAGAGGTAGACACCGAGCAGGTCCAAGGAGTTATGCCAACAATTTTTCTGCAGGACATAGCAAATTGCCTTTGGGTGATAATTCAAGGAAAAAGTCTGATTAATTATGTTTACTACCCTTAGGTAAATACATACATATTATTCATTAGTAAATGACCCTACTCTCATTATAACACATTAACCCTAAGATAAATGGTTGCTCAGGAGTCTTCATGTACTACCTCATTCAGTGACTGCTGTATAAAGCTCCTTTCAATTTTCGCCTGTAACTCAACTTGATAGTAATTCATTCTAAGCAATTTTCTTCAATACATTTTCAGTTATAGGAAACAAGTTTTTGTAATGGTGCTCTTGTTCTTTGTGTCATTCAGACACTTGAAAATGTCGATCTGCTAATGCTCATTTTTTTCATTAGATTCTTTTTTCTCTACCGTTTCTAATGTCCAAAAATACTTCTTTCATGCAGCTCAATATCTATTTAAGTGCTACCTCTTTTATTCCTTTGGAACAGAAGGAATGAGTGATTAGAAACAGGTATTAATTATCCTTGTACAGATGAGAGGGTAAAAACAAGCATAGGTTTTAGAATAGCAGATGGAATTATATTAAAATCTTTTATAACTCATCCTTCCATTTTAAACTGCTGCCTAATACTACACTAAATAAAAATGTAAGTAATTTGAACAAAGTTTCAGGTTCTTTCTTAAAATGGTACTTGCTTCTAAATTTTTATATTCTGTTTTTTTAAAAAACTATCTTAAGGATGTTAAATTTTTATGCAGTTCAAAAAACATCAAGTCATCATGTGATGTTTGCCATGTCCTACTAGAAACTCACATAATACACAAAGATGTAGGTATACAACAAAAATAAAATATCTACTTACTTCTGAACCCAAGATTCCAATAAAAATTGACTTCCTTTCATCTCAAAAAGGAATAGAAGGGACGGAAAATTATTTCAAAACTGCAAAAGTTGTTTCCCAAGATTAAAAAAGTTTCTTATTTCCATAGTCATCAAGAATAAATCCTGGAAAAATAATGTGCAAAAAAACCCCACTCAGTAAAATCCCGTTTCTCATTATCTTCCTCAGTAAAAATCCCAATAACCACATCAAATAAACATAGTATGTAAGTCCCCACTGGTCATGAGCAGAAAATTCAAAGAATTTACTATATTTAGGATAGCTGAGGCTGCAAAATGAGAATTATCAGTAAGCTCAGAATATAGTGATATTAATTTCTTTAGGGAGTGCACTACAAGAGGGGGAACCTGTAGTTTCTCCTCCACTGACATTTGCCCAGCCTCCTAAGCTGTGTATAAGATTTATTTTTTCCCCCATTCAAGTCTAAGCAGAGCTGATTGGAGAATGTAAGTTATGTGTCTTCAGATACAAGAGAAGCATTTAAGCCCATCATTGTGCCTGACTCATTACTCCAGAACTATAGTTTCCAGCTAGAAAATGAAAAGTACAACACAGAAACAAAAATGCACAAGGCAGGGTCCTCACTTCATATACAGTAATTTCACGATTATAAGCTGCACCTGATTATAAGCCGCACGTTACAATACAGAGTGTGATAAAAGGTATCTATTCTATCACCATCTGTTGAGGGTAGGGACAGTGATCCTTATCTCCATGGGAGATATTCTGCTAATGGGCCATCCATTGAAACCAGGTGGGGCACTGTTCTTTATCTTTTCACATCCTTCTGCCAGTGAGTCATTTTCTGCTAATGGCCCATTGAGTCCCATTGTGTGACTGATAAAATTACTTCATCCCATTAGAAGTTGCTCCAGCCAGAGGGAAAAGCCCAACATTTCTTACAAAAAAAACCCCAGAGGTTTTGGGACACTAAGGTAGCTCCTTTCTCCAATAGACTCCAGAGGAAAACCGGATTTCTCCACATCACCACTGGACCTTTAGAGGGAAACTGCACCTTCTACAGGACCACTGCTCCAACTGAATCACATCTGTCACTGCAAGAGGACTGCAGCCACCATTTAATGGGACTGTTACTAACACCCTGCCTGACGGGGTGTCGGGTTGTACTCTGACTTTGTCAGGGTTTGGAGTTTGTTTCTTTGTAGTACTGCATTTCTATTTTGATTTCCCTAGAAAAGAACTGTTATTCCTAATTCCCATATTTTTGCCTGAAAACTCCTTGATTTCAAAATTATAATAATTTGGAGGGAGGGGGTTTGCATTCTCCATTTCAAAGAGAAGCTCTTGCCTTTCTCAGAAGACATCTGTCCTCCAAACTAAACCAGCAACTTTTCGTTCTTTGTCCATATATAAGCTGCACCTTATTATAAGCCACATTTTGAGCTCAGACCAAAATTTTAGTCAAAATGGTGCTGCTTATAATAGCGAAATTACTACTGAGTTCTCCCTGAAACAGAACTAAGGCACAGTACTACGAAGTTAAACATACGTGAATGACCTTGATATCAGTACATTTGCGAGGTCATCCCAGCCTCTTTTTGTAAAATTTGTTTTGTCTTCCTTTTAGGCAAAGACAGTAAGTTTTATATTTCCAGAGCTACAGGACACCAGGCTGCTGCTGACAACACCAGCTGAGGCCTGAAGGTCTCTGGTGCAAGGTACCTGTCTGGTGCTCATGGTTCCTGTCTCTGCACACCAGCTGACTGACTGTGGTGCTACCACACATCACCACAGGAAAGCTCAAAGACACATTAATCTTAGTCCAGCAGGATATTGCACCTGAATATCTGCCCCCAGCTCCCATTTTCAGCCCCAGTTGACACACTAGAAATGCTGCTGTTGACAGGTATTTCCATTCTTCCCCTCTCTAGACTTCAGTTTCAGATGTTAAGTGGTTCCTTCAAAGTCACGTATATTCTGTGTTTCTGGCTCTTTGTACAGACTCTGAATATTTCAGTTTAGTAATCCAACTTTTTTAGCATAATCCCATTTTACTCAAAATTGGGCTTTGCAACATCTTGCAACTGATCTTTGTTTTCATTTAAGATCAGGTTGTTCATAAGAAAATAAATTCCACTTATTGCATCCTAGAGAGGAAAAATAACAGATGCAATAAGTTTCTGTTTAAAGACAAAATATTTAATTAATAAATGATATGATACATGTAAGCAGCTGATGTATCTTATGCTGCTTGTCAAAATGGCCACTGTCAAAGACACATTACCTACCAAGATGGTCCTTTATGTTGTGTAATGCAGTAAATTCTCTCTTTTTATAGAGGGTTATTACTGCACTTTGACACTCTTATTCCCTCTTTTTCCTTCATTCTTTTTCTTTTCACTTTTCTAAGAGTATCAAGTATTTTGTATATGAATTTCTGTTGCTTCACAGTCTTAAATCCATAAAGGCATAGCAAAACATTTCAATATCTAGTTCTTTATTCTGAGGTCACACCCTTCATTTTCTGATTTCCCTTCCTGAAAATTTAAATCCTAGAATTACAATGTTTTATCTGCACATTAATATAAGAAGAGGAATGTATTTATAAAAGAAAATATGAGAGTATATGAAGTATGAAAAATGAAAGGCATAAAATGGTGATTTTTTAAATTTTTTAAATGGGGAGCCATCCTATATAAAAGAAACTTTGAAATGAAAAAATGTATTGATACAAATATTTAATGGAAGAAAATCCTATGTTGACTATTCAGAATGAAAATATCTAGAAAACCTATTGTTGATAGTGAATTACGTCCCTTTATATTGCCAGATGCTGTTACTTCTGAAACGTAATGGCCTCATAAGATACTTGAATGAGTGTCCCATTTAGTTTGAACTAATTGCTACCTCCCATACCAGGACATTCCTTTAAGGTCTTTGGAAGAATGTCACGATATTAACCTGCACTAATCAAGTTTCCAAAATTAGGACTCCTTTAGAAGTGAGGTTAAAAGAAACCAACCATCACAGAATATCTTTGTCACAGTATTTTCCAATGCCATGTATAAGGAATTTATCAGCTACAACTTGTTTCCAAGTTCATACAAACTCATCAGGAAAAAACCCCACATCTATACCAATCATTAGAATAAAATGTTTCAGAATTTCTTCAGAAATATTTCTGAAAAAACACATCAAATTTTCTTTGATTTCCTATGTGTTCATCGTTCTTTAAGGTTTTGGGGACTCAAAATAGTTGAGAGGATTTCTAGTGTTGAAAATAATACAACAAAAAGATATACTGGGTATTTTGATTAAGTGCTGGCAAATTTATAAGGATAAAAGTCAAAGCTGGTATTTCCACAGCTGGTAGTAGGATGAATTGGAGATGTTATAATGCACAATGTCCACAAAGTTTCAAGAATGTTAAAAGAATGAGATCAGGAATAGCAAAACACAAACTAAATTCCTCAGTCAAAAAATAATTCAGCTTGAAGAAGTTATTTTTAATTTCTCCCAATACTTTAAAAAGTGATTATTATGGGGGTTTTTTTTCACTCATTTTTTTTCTTTGTAAATTAAAATCATTGGTTCATATCTTCTCTGAAAGGAGAGTTTTAAGAAAAAAAATGAGACACCATGCTTTTCATCACACACCATGCTTTATCATGCTTATTTCAGTTTTATGCTTTTGCTTAATATCACGGCTTTTCATTTGAAAAGCCTAAGATAAATTTATTTAAAATCTTCACATAAATACACGTACACAGGGAAATACTCCACAAAATTTTTCTTGCTGAATTAATTAAATATTAGTTTAGGTTTGTCTCTTAAAAGTTTGCTAACAGACTCTTGGAAAGCTACATACAATTTAATCTTTTTTTTTATCTTGACAAAAGCTTAGTTAAGTTTTATAGCTGCTTTTCAATCTCATCTTCTTTAAAGTACAGTAATTTCACGAATACAAGCTGCACTGACTATAAGCTGCATCGCCGGGTGTTGACAAACATTTTGTTCTTTGTCCATAAATTAGCTGCACCCAATTACAAGCCGCTTTGTCGTTTGCAGTGAGGACTCGCGTGCAACAAAGTTGCCAAATAGTAACAGAATCGCGGGATCGGGGGCAGGGATTTACTGGCTCGGCTCGGGCTGTGAGGGCTCGGCCCGCTTGGGGTGGCCCAGTTCGGCACTGGGGTGGCCCACTTGGGGCCGGCTGCCGCCTCTGGGCTTGCTCACCCTGGCCCGGTGCTGCCCCATGGTGGCGGGAGGGGCATGGAGCCCACCGGCACCCATGGCGGCCGCGGCAGGAGGGGGCGGGAGCCCATCGGCACCCTTGGTAGTGTCGGCAAGAGGGGAAGGAATGCCCCCGCTCCCGCGGTGGCAGGCAGGAGGGAGCCCCCACCTCCCTCCCAAGCCGCAGGGATGGCAGCATGGAGCCCCTGCCTCCCTTCCGAGCTGTGGGGCTGGCAGCATGGAGCCCCTGCCTCCCTCCTGAGCCATGGGGATGGTAGTACAGAGCCCCTGCCTCCCCCGGGCTGCGGGAGAGGACGGAAGGAGGGAGCTCCCCTGCCTCCCTCCCACTCCTGCGCTGCCAGCAGGGATCTCGGCTCCACCAGCTGCGCAACATAGTAACCAATGTGTAACAATCGCGTAAAGCCGGATTTTACTGGCCGGTGCTCGGCTCAGCACCTCGGTTTGCTCTTCTGGGGTTGGAAATGTCAGAAAATTATTCACATATTAGCCGCCCCTGAGTGTAAGCCGCATTTCCGGTGTGGGAGCAAAATTTTAGTCAAAATGGTGCGGCTTGTAATCGTGAAATTACTGTACTTTGATACTGAGGAGTGGAAGTGTCACTTATGAATTTATTCTCTCCCCCAAAAACTATTTCCCTTTATTTTGTGTGTTTTTCTCCCTTTCTCAGAAACTCAAATACGTACGTTACAGTAATAAATTTCAATTTAGTTTAAGTTAGGGTGTTTTCACCCAAGACCTCATTTCTCCTGAAATACTGCTTTTAGCTCCCATTTCAGTTACACGGATTTAAAAGAAGAATGATCATAAGTGGAATCTTCTTAAATGAGCTGAATCCCCTTGTGAAGTACTGAATTCCCTCTACTAAGTGTCATAGCTACTTTATCTCATCTATATTAGAGCATGGTACATGTAAAATAAAATGAATAAACTCATGTTGCATAACATTCATCAGAGATGTTTTTGTAGTGTCCATGTCATACTCAAGTCTGCAGTCAGATTGATTAAGAAAATTTAAGGTCCTATCTTCTTCTGGTTAATAGACAATCTAAAAATAGGGGGAAATTAACCTTAAAGTAACCCGCAAAATCAATACATCACTTAAATTGCTATGAAGTGAAAATATCAAATGCCCAAATACAAGCATGTAGTTCATAATGTGTTGGAAATTTGCATGCTGGCACAATGAATAATGGCAGGTAGATACTTAAAAACCAAAATTACAAACCCTTCTCTAGCAATTTGCCCTGTTCCCAACCAACACCAGTTGCCTCATACCCTTCTACATGAAATCAAATACTTTGAGACTTATTCTGTGACTATATTGGCGTTCCTTTAGGGGATAAGACTTCTGATACCAGTTATATATTTGTAGTGTTTGTTTATAGGGCATTTTATGAAGTCATAAAACAGACTCTGGGTACTCTGGCAGGGTTGCCAAATTTACTGTGACAGCTAATGTGCTACAGTGTGTTCCATAATTCACTTCTGGAACAGGTTTAAAATGAGAAGAAAAAAAGTCTTTGTAGCTTAGTAGAAAGTTTCCTAAGATTAGAATTTTATGAGACTAGAAGTTTAAATTGTACATATTCTAAGTGCTATTTAAGTTTCCAAGCCATTCATCAGAGATACTATTTAGAATGTCCATAAGTCATAATTTAAAATAGTTATTTGGAGTAATTAATTTATTTTCCATTATGTTTCAAGTACAGTAGTTTCACGAATACAAGCCGCACGGATTATAAGCCGCACCCCCGGTGCCTCGACAATGTTGCTGTCTTTGTCAATAGATAAGCCGCACCCCGAATATTAGCCGCACTTTCGTTCGTAGCGAGAATCCGTGCGCAGCTTTCACAAATTGGCCAATTAGTAAAAGGATCGCGGCATAGCGGGCTTTACTGGCTCGGGGCGGGGCCAGGAAGGCTCGGCCCGCTCATGGTGGCCGAACGGGGCCGGGTGGCCCAGCTCAGCGCCACGGCTCGGCGGGGCCTGGCCGGGTGGTACTGCCGCCGACGGGGGTACTGCCGCCGCCGGGCTCGCTGGCCCCCCCTCTCCCGTCAGCACCGCCCCGCTGCCGCGTTCGCTAGCCCCGCCGCCGGGCTCGCCGGCCGCGGCGCGCCGCGTTCCCTAGCCCAGCAGGCGGGCTTGCCCGGCCGCGGCGCGCCGCGTTCCCTAGCCCCGCCGCCGGGCTCGCCGGCCGCCCCCGCGCCGCGTTCCCTAGCCCCGCCGCCGGGCTCGCCGGCCGCGGCGCGCCGCGTTCCCTAGCCCCGCCGCCGGGCTCGCCGGCCGCGGCGCGCCGCGTTCCCTAAGCCCCGCCGCCGGGCTCGCCGGCCGCCCCGCGTCCGCGTTCCCTAGCCCCGCCGCCGGGCTCGCCGGCCGCCCCGCGCCGCGTTTCCCTAGCCCCGCCGCCGGGCTCGCCGGCCCGCCCCCCTCCCGTCTGCACCACCGCCGCGTTTCCTCACCCTGGCTGGCACTGCAGGCCCCCGCACCGCCAGGCTCCCCCACGCTGCTGGCCCCGATTCTGCTGGGCTTCCCCCGCTGCCAGGCAGGCCCCACCCGTCGGCCTTCCTGCTTCTGCCATGCTCCCCTGCACTGCTAGCCCCAGTTCTCCCGGGCTCCCCCGCCCTGCTGGCTCAGGCTCTGCCGCCCTCCCTGCCCCGCCCTGCTGGCTCAGGCTCTGCCGCCCGCCCCCGACACTGCTGGCCCCGCCTCTGCCAGGCTTTCCCATCTCAGCCGGGGCCGGCCGGGCTCCAGCTTGGCTTGGGGCTGCCGCGGGCTCTCACTTCCGTGTTGGCAGCTTTTAGAATTTTGTTAATGTATTAGCCGCCCCGGAATATTGGCCGCACTTCCGGGTTTCCACCAAAATTTTGGTCAAATTGGTGCGGCTTGTATTCGTGAAATTACTGTAATTATTTAATCTTTCCTCTGAAAATCTTCTCCATCAGGTAGAAGTAGTATTTGTTGGAAATGAAAAATGCCCTACTTTCAAGAAACAAGAGTTGGATTTTATTGTCAAAATAAATGCCTGATAGTGGGGCAGCATTGTGATAGAGTGGGACTGACTTCAAGGGTGACATTAATCTGGTGCTCAATGACATAAAAAGACATAAGCCAGAAATACAAGGATGGCTAATTGATTTTCTGTGCTTTTTAGAAGTATCTCTCAGAGAAAATGGCCTGCCACTTGCAGGAATAGATTTCCTTTATAGCTACCCTCACCCTTTTGTAGTAAATCCATGAGGATAGAGCTATAAAAAATTAATTTTCAGGATCTTCAAAAAGTAGCAGTTGCATGTACGAAATGCAGGGGAGATTATTACAAACTCTGCAAATGAGGTCTTCAACCACTTTTCAAGCCCTGTTCAGCCTGAGAGGAGGGTTGGATACAGAACAACAGCGCCTGGCTAGTTTGCCTGTGTCTGTGACACAGTCAGGCTCCATTTGACACTGAGGTCCAATTACGTCTTGGAAACCATACTAAAAAAATGTGAAAGATAAGGAAAGGTAATACACATACTCTCAAGGATTGCAGCTAAGAAGAGGAATTTAATTGAATCAGTTGGTGTTGTGCTGTATAGTGCTGTGGTAACAGAAGTTTCACTGAATTCTCCATGGAAGCAGAGTACACATTGAAGTTTGCAGTTGATGCAGGAAGGGAACATTTAAAATTTATTTGTGAGGCAGCAAGAACTTGGGTTTCTAGTTAAGACATATGGTATGATCTTCCTCCACCCCCATCATCTTCTCTTCATTTTATTTATAAAAAGTCTGAATCCCAGCCTCCATCAGGACTAAAGAGATGAGTCAGAGTATCCTGGATGTTCCCACAGGGTTACAAATATCAGCCAATCACAGAGGAAAAAACACTCTCGAAAATCCCAAACTTCCCACATTTATCTGGATTATGAATATGTGATTACAGAAATAGAACCACAGAATTACAGAATCACATTTGGATTGGAAGGGAACTTAAAGGTTATCTAGTTCCAACTACCTCATAATGGACAGATGCCTTCTGCCAGACCAGGTTGCTCAAAGTCCCATCTAGCCTGCCCTTTAACATTTCTAGGGATGGGGAATCCACAACTTCTCTGGGCAACGTGTTTCAGTGCCTCACAACCCTTACAATAAAGAACTTCCACCCAATATCAAACAGTAAAAACCACATTCTTTCAGTTTAAAGCTATTCTTTGTGTCCTATCACCCTCTGTCCAGAAGTCTGTCTCCAGCTCTTGTAAGCCCCAGGCCAGTACAAGGGCTGCCCCTTAGAGCCTTTACTTCTCTATGTTGAGCAGCCCCAACTCTCTCACCTTATGTTCATTGGAGAGCTGCTCAAGCCCTCTGATCATCTTCATGGCCTTCCCCCAGACTCATTCCAGCAGCACAGTGGTATGTGAAAGCTGTTACTTGGCATAGAGTGGCCCAGGATAAGGCTTTGACTTGTGCATGCATTCTTTTCACTCACCTGCAGTTGATAATTTAATGACAATTCCACTGAGAGGACTTCCTGACAGTCAAAGCACACATCCTTCCTGTCTGTTTAACATCTCTGAGCGGGTTCCTCATCTACAAAGCCATAAGGGTCCTTGCTGCAGTTCAAGGCAGAGGTTTCTGCACAGTGGTGACACCAAAAGTCATCACTAAGGACTGGACATGCAGTTTTCCTTAGCAGGGTACTGTGGTCCTCATCTGTGAAAGCTACAGAGTACAGATAAAAGGGATATGGTAGTTGAAAAGAATGGTTTTCCATGAATGCCAGGAGGAGGACATCGTTGGATTGTTCTTGTTCATTTAAATAACTGAGCAATCTATGATTCCCTTGTTAATGGTTAAGAAGCCACATCACACAACACTGCAGTTACCACCAGCCAGTTACAGATACAACATGTCAGAAAGTCTAGGCCCGGGAGATGTGCATAGCAATTCAAATTTCAGAGTTAACATCAGTAATTTATGGGCTAATTCCTACACGAGGTGGTAGACAAAAAAATCTCAGTTGTCCTTAGACACTTCACAGAAAAGATGTACTGAGCTGGTGATGTTGATGAAGGCTTTCACACTGGGTGAGGCAATGTAGAAGTATAATTTTCCTGCATTGTTACTTTCAAATGGTGTCAGTCAGAGGAAACTCACATCAATAAGGACAGATATGGTTATGTCCTTGGTGTATGTATGTATACAGACCATGTCCAGCAATGATGCTGGTCTGAAATTACCGGTCAGATTGAGTTATCAATAACCAGTAAGCCATTTAAAATTGTCATTGCACTGCAGAGAAAATAAGCTAGATATAAAGCTCCAATTGTTTGGCTCCAGTTCAAAAATAAATAGGAAATAAAAATAAAACCAAGAAAGCTACTTAAATTCAGTTTATATAAAGCATGCATAAGCAATGAAAATTTAAGTGAGATCTTAGCATCAGCTCTTTTCTTCTCCATTCATTACAGAGGAAGGAATTGACTCAGAAGTGAAATGTATTTAATGTAGCCATATACTCTCTAAGAGCAAGAAGTGCAATGCCCTAAAAAGGCCCATATGAAGACTCTGAAAATTTTTTGGAAAACCAGGTGTAATTTTTATTAAAATGTTATTAGGCTTTGTTACTTGAAGAAAAAAATATAAAAAATACACTTCAGTGTCTTATGAAATGATCTTCAAATCAATTACTTGCCATGTCCATATTTTCTTGCTGTTTCTTTTGACATATCTAATTTTTAAATGTTCTATTTGTAGGGGGGGTTTTGAAGACTCAAGCAGTCAACACTCAGACTTCTAAAAATAGAAATTCAGGATTTTGAGTGATAGGTAAACTTTCTTTCATTAAAATATGTTATGTACCCTTATAGTTCCTCCAGGCATAAGCTCTTGCAAAGATAATATTTGATCAGGATAACAATAACTTAATTTTAGACTTCACAGCTTAAAAAAATAAGAGGAGGAACTCAATACATTCATCTAATTCATATCACATAATACCCTCCCTTGAAGAACTGTTTTTATGTAGATTTCTGCAAACTTCACCATTGAAAACCTACTTTTAAATTCCTGTCAGGTGCTTTCTGCTTGAAGGGCTCCAGTGTGTGGGTGGCTGTTCTTTCTTGTATGTGCCGCGATGAGTCTCCTTCTCAGAGAACTGGGGGAGGAGGGAGGAGGGAGTGTTTTTCTCTTCTCGTTTCACACCACATTTGTAAATGAGAGACAAAATGTCCTACCTCGTGAAAAAATCTGTCCTGAAACATTTAAATGTTCCAGGAAAAACCCTATCAATCTAGTTTATGTGCTGGCAATTAATATCATACTACTAATCTGCTATTAATGTCTTGGTGATTTGGATTATTGTGTAAAAATCTGCAATTTGGATATGTTTATTTGCTTTATTTTATCTTCAAAACAGATTAAATATCCTGGTAGCATAATGTGTAAATTCCACTTGGTAGAAGTCTCTGTAATAACGCACCCTTTAAGGGGAGAAATCTTTCTCTATAAATGAGTGTGCAATGAAAAACATGGATTTGGAAATTTTTTAAATATTTCCCTTGCAAGCCAAGGGACATCCCACCCCCAGTTCAAATTCATGGGCAGTTTGCACACTGAGGCTCTGAGTGGGGAGTCACATCAAGGTATCCCAGCAGCAACACAGGTGCAGTTTCAGGAGCAACCCTCTGCTCCCTTTGCATTGAATAAGGTTACAAAGTGCCTCAGTCTGCCACTGCTCCTAGCCAGGTCCTTGTGCTTTACTTGATCTGTCATAAGTCAGAGAGCCCAACACTTTTAATTTGCTTCATGCATAACACTTGCTGCAAAAATTAAGCTAGTTGCATGATGGGGGATATAAACTATACTACCATCCCCTTAATGACAGATTCTTCTGGTTTTCTCAATAGTCGAGAAAGCTCTGTGATATGTACTTATAACAGAGTAAATGCATAACATTATTATTCCCTGTGCAGTTACATCTTAAGTTTCAAGCTAACAAGTTAATGGTGCAGAAGGAAAATAAGTCTCAAAAAGGTCAAATTAAAAAAAGGTGAAAATCACATATTTTTTCAGTTCTTCTGATTCAGAAACTGAAGCCATGTTAATTATCCTGTACTAACTGTGCTCCCACCTTTACTTCTGTTCATTCTGAACAATGGGTACTTGTTCATCAAAAGTGATGCTGTTGAGAATTGCCTGGGTGTGAAGAGTTGTCAGCACAGCAGAAGGCAAATGCACAATTCCCTTCTGCTCGTAAATGACTCAGAGGTGGATTTTGGGTCACAATTTTAAAATAAGGGAGTCTTGAGTGTTACTATATGTAGCCTGCTGCTGCTACCAAAGGAAGGTAGTCTATGTGGGTCAGCTTCTTCCCACTGCATTTCACCCCATTGCTCTTTTCGTCTGACTGGTTCTTTCTCTGGCAACCTCCCAGCTAGAGGGCTGGGCATTGCCTGCAGCTCCTTCTTTATCCCCCTCTCCCACAGTCTGACCTCCCTCCTGGTTTTACCAATGTCCTAGTTTAGGGCAAATTTGGGGAAAACCTCCAGAAGGAGCCCCTAGAAAACAAAACCCCCACAACTCCTCCCCCCACCACTGGGTTCAGGAAGAATTTCCTCAGAGGAAAAGTGGAAAAAATCTGTTTATTTAACAAACAAAAACTGCCCTACACAAGAAAAGAAAATGAACAGCCCCAGATGACAAAAAACTCTTTCACCACTCTGAGAGGATGACAAACTCAGAAAATCTCTCCTGCGAGTGGTATCAATCTCCGGTGCTGGGGATGACTACTGCAGATCACAAATTGCAGACTCCCGGTGTTCCTTGGTGTTTCCCAGGTCCCGGTCCAGAACAGGTTCAGATGGTATATAGAAAGGGAAAGAAAGAAAGAAAGAACAAAAAAGCAGTCCAGGGAAAGAGATTGGACTGCCTAACTAAACTAACTAATAAGCAAAAGCAAAAGCCAGCAAAGCTAAAGCCAGCAAGCCAAGTAAGCCTGAGTCAGCAAACCTAGCCTCCCGAAAGCACAGACGATGGTGGAGGAGAACCAACCGATAAGTAGACAAAACAAACCTTCACTTAAACACACGACTGGGGATACAAGCACCATAACATCACCCCAGGACAACCAAGCACCATGTACTGTCAGCCAGGCCTTATTTATATTTTACTGTGCAATTTGCTATTTGTTTGTGGAGTGCTTTTGGAATACCTAGTCTGTTCATGAAAGTAAAGAGAAAGAGTCCTTCCTCATTGTTTTGTTCCTTAATCAGCATTGAAAAGATGTTGAAAATCTCATGGGTTAGCTACAAGAAGCTGGGCCAGCAATCTGTGCACTTTCTTACAGTTGGCTTGAGAGTTGGAGACATTCTTCTCCTAATTAAGGAACATAAACTCTGCTACCTTAATTACAGCAAGACACAAACCATGAAGACGTAAGTGCCCACATACTGATATAGTTGTGTATACCTGAAGGAATGCATTTATGTCATTGGGTAGAGAGGGGAAAAAATCATACCCTCTGACAAAATGTGCTGGTGCATAATCCTCCAGAAGCCTCAGGCTAATTTTTTTCCAAACAGCTGCCTCTGTCTCTCTCTTCTTGATGCAAACTGCAGCCTGTCAGTGCAAGGATTTGGCTCCCCTAGATGTCATCCACAAAGCACAAGAATGCTGGTGGATGCATATACAGGCCCAGGTGATGTGAGGATGGTGATTACTAGGTTAAGCTAAGAGAAAAACATGGAGACTTTTGAGCTTTGCTGCTGCCCAGTGCTATGGATGGGGGCTAATAAGGTAGGGAGCAACAAGACATATTAGCAATTCCGCCTTGAAGTGAGCCTAAGGAGCAGAAAAAATTTTAGGTGCTTCATCCTGCTGTATGGAGGCTCCAGTTAGGGAGGTTGCAGAGGCTCAGATTCAGCCATGCAGTGCTATGGTGCTTCAGTGAGAGCCACCAGGCTCAAAGGGGAGCACTCATCCCACACACCTCTTCCACTGCAGGACAGGGGGCAGGGGCACAACCAGACTCAGGTGGCATCTATACCTGGCCCTAGATCAAAGCTCAGCAGGGAACTCCTCCCCCCCATGCAGAGGATATGTGCAAGGACAATTTTCCCTGGAGTTAATGTCATGAAGGTGTGTTTGTGGAAAACAAGTGCTTCCTTGAGCAGATGCTAAGGGGGCGGGAACATCTTCTTGTAGTGCTGGGGTACACTGACAGCTTTGGTGCTGTCCTGCACTACAGTTTAACATAAAAGCAAGTAGCTCTGGTTTGGTGTCCCTCCAGGCACAGAGAGCTGTATAGGACAGACCAAGCTGACCACCAAGGGAACTTCATTCCCTCTCATTGCCACAGCTGGGCTGCCTGGGATGCACAAGGGACAATAACTCAGCAGGGTCTGCTCCCACAAAACTGCTGTGTTCTACATAGGCCAACAGATATCAAAGAGAAGAAGAGCCCCCTTCCTTTCTAGGAGCCAAGGGAGGACTTGACCAAATCCAGATATGTTCAGCACATCAGAGGATTGCACCCATGGGATGCTCATGGTCCCAAACCTAATTTTAACTGATGTTTGCCCCTGTTTGTGGTACTGACAGTCTGGGAAGGATATTTCATTTGTTCTTTCTAGCTAGAAAGGGGTCCAGCAGTCCCCTGCCAGGGATTTTAACACTTACCTCTCCTACTATATTTTACCAGCTCTTACATTGCAATATTGTTCCTGTAATAGCATGTTGCTGTACCTCAGTATGTTTTGAGACTGTCTGACAAGTGGGTTATGGGGTTAATTGTATTTTAGAAGTGTTTTCTTTAGATATTTTTAATTGATGATACAATTGATGATACTTTCTCTTAACAAAAAAAAAAAAAAAAAATATTGTCCCCTCTTCCTGTCTCATTTTCTGAATAGCCTGTTCAGAGGAAATGCATGCAGAGCTCTCATGTACCTTGCCAGAGCCTTATCCCAAAGTAGAGATTATCAGTGTTTTGGGATTAATGATAACAGTGAGAGACCCTCTAAGCACCGATCTTTATAAAACAAATTTGGCATATTGCAAGAGGTATTCTAGCCAAGGCTTTTTCTGTAGAAGAATTAATGATGTCTCACTGTGAAAAAATCAAAATGTCCGCTCTTAATTTAGCAGGACTATAAAGGCACAGGAGGCCAGTGACAGCAGAATCTGGCACACAGAGATATGCACAGAAGTGGGATTTTGGGGTTTCTCAAACTGAATTTTAGGAAGTTTAATCTACCTTCTTTGTTATTGCTGTTCAGGAGGATCTCAGATGGCATTCAGGATAAAGCAAAGTTTCATACGGAAACATAATGTAGAGCAATAAATGCATTTCTCATCAGGGCTATTAGAACCTTTTTGAATGTAGAAATACCCTTAAAATAAATATTCCCAATTGTGATGAAGTCATCTAGTTCAGTATATTACTCACATAACTGGTTTTGAACATACATTCACAATGAATCTCCAAAGAGATATTTATTTGAATACGTGGCTTCTTAGCTCAATGCTATTTCTGGAAATATGCTTAGCACATTTGTTATTTATCTCAGTAAAAAATATCTTTTATATTTCAAGGCAACTCATAGATATTGTATGCAGCTGTAGTTCTTATTTTAAAGAAATATTTCACCTGATGCTTCAAATATTAAGAATTATGCTAATAGATAGCCATGAAAACAAAATTTGTAACAGAGACTGGGTAGATCAGCTTAAGCATGTCAAGTACAGGAATTAATGTTCTCCTCTGAGAGCTGTAGACCTGACCACCATCCAGCATGGGATACTCATTGGTGGATGTAGGCACAGCAGATTCTATATTACTGTGTGAGTATGAGAGCTGCAGCACCAGCCAGAGGTTAATAGTTCCTCAATTTGATCCCACCTTGAAAAGCATAATTAAAATAGAAAACTGCCCCAAACCTTGCTAGAGGAGTTTCCCAGGTGAGTTGTGTTGTTGGCTTCATCTGTACATTTGCATCATTTCTCCAGCTTTCCCAGCTTATGACAGGGTACAGCCAGGCCTGGATTTTTCACTATTGGTTGCCTATAGCTGTTCTCTTATGTGAAGGGGCACAGAGAGCCGGAGAATCACCCGTCTCTATATTTTACAAAGCTCAGATCAAATAAATTCCCTTGTTCTTGGGATATTACCAGCCTCGCAAAGAAGCAGATATGGCATAGTCCTCAGAAGGAGATATGGCATAGGCTTCAGATCTTCATTTTTGCCTTGAATGCAAGTAGGGTTTATATAAACCAGATTTATTTTATGTATTTCTATCTATATCTTTATATCTATTTACACCTAGATAGATGCATATATACATACGTATTATATGTTTCTGTGTCTGTCTATCTATCTATCTATCTATCTATCTATCTATCTATCTATCTATCTATCTATCCATCTATCTATCTATCTATTATCCATCCATCCATCCATCCATCCATCCATTTTTCTCCTCCTGAATTCCCCTTCCCCTGCAGTATAACAGCAGAAAGCAGGGGATCTGCTAAATAGCTGTTCCTGGTCTGAAATGAGTGTTCAAATACCATGTTTCAATTTAAAAATCAAATAAGATTTTATTTCCCCCTGGAAGAGAAAGAATATCTACCCTGATATGAAACATATATCAAGGTACAAATTGCATGCAGACCACATGGACTGGTAATACAGAATTCCTGCTGAAAATCCAATTTATATAGTTGTTACTTCAGTCCTGAGTGATTTCATTGCCACAATGATCCTCAACTAAATCATTCTCCGGATATCTGTTATTTCCTGACTGGTTCCCCTTTTCTACAGTAAGAGATCTTTGGAGTAAAGTTTGTTGAGCAGCTATTTAGATTAAAACAAATTGGGACTAAATGGTTGTGTATGCCCAGAATTTACACTTGTATATACTTGTAGATGCCATAAATAAGTCTGCCTCTTAGTGTGTATAAGTGTAAACGTATAAATCATGTGTTAATGTATTCTTGAGATGAAAATTTCTAAAAATACTCTAAGAAGCATGAAAGAGGAAAAGAAGTTGTTACCCAGGAATCACAAGATTTCATGCTCTCTCAGAGTGAATGTGTTGCTTGTGTAATATTTAAGGCTAACAGAGAAGTTACAAATCTACGGTATACTTAACATTAAAATGAATGAGATTTATGGCTATAAATCAGTGTTCTTTAAATGCTGCCTTATCTTAAACAGGTCTCACACATCCTTTCCCTGAGTCATCTCATAACACATTCAAAAGCTGGTATATTCTAATTAGCTAGAATGGACCACTGGAAGATATTTTAATTTTGGTGGAGTGTCTCAAGCCAAAGGCATCAGAGGATAGGATATAATAAATTTCTATTACTTAGAATATGGACTAAGTTTTATTTAAAAGCTCTTTTACACAGCAATAAACTGAATATTTCATTATCTGGAATCTCATGCTGAACCTAGGTAGATTTCCCAAAACATTATCTTAATACTTGCACAACGGTAATTACTACTAAATCAGTATTTTTTATTCAATGCTAATTACAGTACATGAATTAGAATACTCCTAAAGAGATGTGTAGTTGGCAGCTTAGTAGATTTTAGCTGGCTGATACTTAAACTGACAAAGTATCTCAGCTTTGGCTGCCCCACTGCGAGTATACAGCTTTAGAATCAAATTTTGCTAGCTTTGACAATTGTCACATTCATAGTGCATATGCAAAGAGGTAGCAGTCTTGCAAAGCCAAAAGAGGTTCTCAAGGAAAACATGACTCCTCTTTTTCAGATGACATTCACACTTCTGAAAGGCAGAATTTTCTCCACACTATTGCAGAGGAGGATTTAGAACATCACTTTTATTAAGGGCTGAGATGATGTCAGTGGCAAACAAATTAACTAAGGTGTTTTAAGGACTCCTTGTTTAGACATGCTCCCTATTCTGAGTTATTTGTTCGTCTCAGAGGTCATTGATCCCAATTCTGGGATCTCATATCTGAACTATCAGAGAGGAAAATGCAAATTAGAAATGCCAGGTAGGGCTTACCTGACTTCCCGGGAGTTTGTCATCAAAGGGCTGTAAATTCAGCGCTGCACAGAAAAATATATGGCCTTAGGAGCCACACCCAAATTACTCACTCCTAGGGCTCCAACACAACAGCCAGCAGATGTGTCACCTTCTTATCCCAAATCCTTAAGAGTGAGTAAAAATGTACATTTTCTGGCCTAGGAATCAGACTTCAGAGCTAGAAATTCCACTGCGCACTATTTTCCCACTGTTTATCAGCAATCTTCTCAGTATGCACACCTCCTGCAGAGTCCTTCTCCTGATGTTAAACATTCTTCTCAGAGTTTACTTTGATAGTGTGCAATAAGCATTCATACAAAGTAACTAATTTGTGTACTCATTTGTCTTTTCCACAAAAACAAAAATGTATAAGGTCTACTAAGATGCTGTCTCCAAATGGTAGAATGGGAACATGAAAGTTCCCAGTGAACCCGTGCAACCTCACTGTCTTCAGCAGACTTTTAGTGAAATGATATTGAAAGTGAGGGAGAAATGGAAGACACTGAGGTTTCTTTTCTTTTCTTTGCACTGATGTAAAATATGGAGAAATATGGAGTATCTGATATGTATTAAATATGTTCACTGGCGTTTCATCACCTGAAAGATCTAAGAAGACCTAAGAAATGAGGTTGGTTTTACTTTCATTGAACAAGAATGTAGAAATAGAATTATCTGTGTAAAAATCTGACACTGTTTGGAAAACAATGATGACAAACTGATGTAATTGTATACAATACACAGCAGAAGTGCAAGACTGACCTTGAAAATGACCTTGTTCTGTTCAGTGAAAGACTAAATAAAATACTAAGGAGCCTCAATTAAAGAAGTTTAAGAAGCAACTGAGTCGTGATCCATTTATTCCATATGAAAGGAATAGATCTCACTTCAGCAGACCTTCCAATTTTGCCAATTTGGGCTATCCAAGAGGCACCTGAGTGCTTGAGTAAGGATTAGGTTGCATTTTTTAAGATTATGTTTTTGAAATGAAATGAAATGAACAAACTGCCAGAATAGATTACAAAGGAATGTGCTGAATTTCTGCTGAGTTGGCTCAATATGGAAACCTCCACAGATGGTTTCCTGGCATGAAGGTCAAGAGAAAGTAATCAAAAGTTCATTTTCACTTGAGATCTATGATCCAATGATCTACCATCTTTCTGGAATGAGAGATACAACTTTTTAGTACAAGTACAGATGACAGTTTCTTTCAGGTTTTGGACTCAAAATCAGTGACAAATCTAACAACTCTTAAAAAATATATCTCATGAGGTACACCAGGAAATGTGGATGAAACACTGTTTAACTCACAAGCACTTCTATTTCCTTGAATTTTTGTTGGGGAGGAGGGTGAGGGGTGGGGGTGGGTAGGTGAATTTTAGTTGAGTGTTTTTATTGTTGTTTTGTTTCTTTTTTTTTTGCTTCCTTTCTTTCTGACTCCAGGAACTGGTAAACTCTTTCCTTTTTGGTTCAGCGAGTAAATGCTCTCACATTAGAACTTTTTCTACTTTCTCTTACTCTTGACTGATTCATAGTCCACTATGGAAGAAACTTAAATTTATATTAATTTGCTAAATGTCAGTAATCCGACATTCAGTGGTCTATTTCTATACTTTTCTGATTTGATTATGAATCACAAAATGAAACACATGCACTAATTTTTGCCAAAGTATTTGATATAATTTTATGCCTCTCACCAAACATGCCCTCAGGAAAAAGATGTTTATTAAATCTAAAATAGCTGGTTTATTCCTCTAGAAAAACTAGTGCATCCTCTTTTAGAATACTACAGGACTTCAGGTCTTGGTTTTTCACTTCATGGACTAGGAACACTACTTGACAATTTTTGTTACATATGTTTTTAGAGACAAACCCATATCCTGAACTCTATTGGTTAGTTTAAAATCTAGCCCAGCCTGCACCATAAAGCAAAACAAAACTCCAGACTCATTACATTAAAAAAAAAAAAAAATCATTGTTAAAATCTATTCACTGGACATCCAGAGTAGCCTGAAGCATCATCTCTTCAAAATAGCACTGATTCTACTCATTCTGCAGCGAATAGCAGAACAGATTGGCAGCAAGAGCCTCTGGGTCCACCCTGCAGAGCTTTCAAAATCATGTCTTTCTTGGCAATAGCATAATGAGACATCTAAGCTTCTCCTTGCCAGCTTAATATTTTTGGCAGGAACAACCACATTTAGCATAAAATACCAGTAATCAAGGTTAAGTAGCTTGGGTTTTTGCACATTTCCCCTCTTTCTATTAAAAAAATAAATCCAAAGCTAATGATCAGAGACCTTAAAAATGTCTGCAATGACAGTTCATGTGTCTTGGCACAGACTATTCTATTTAAGATAATTTCCCTTAGACCTTCCTATTCCGCAAGTTTTATACTTCACCACATCTAGTGCATTGACTTAGGAGAGAATAAGAAACCAGATTCTGACTCCCTACCAGGTTATCCTCATGGACATCAGTACTAAGGCAGAGGTTACTCACAACTCAATTGTAACTTATCCAGTCAACCTAAGGTAACTTGAAAGAATTTGTCAAGAAAGTCTCTCAGCTAGATCTGTTGAAAGGTGTCTATGTCTAAAATGCTTCAGCACTTTTCAGCACTTAGCACTCAGTATCATCCACTCCTAGAACCTGTTCAGGTTTATGAAGCATCTTTCACTGAGAGCTTCAACAGTCTGGCATGGGACACAGCACAAAGCATGTAAATTTGAATTAACCTGAGCTTCAAAACACCCGGCTTGAATCTGTCTGTAATCATTTACATCCTCTCAGTGGTGAGTCTAAGTACTCTTCTTAAATTGCCACCCCCAAGTCCTACCACTTAAGAAACATTGGCAACGGCAGTGTAGTTTTGCCCTCTGATGCAGGTAGTGGGAGACCTGAATCACATTCCTTTCTCCCCCAGGGAACCCTTTCTTAGATTATGCCTTCTGCATGACTATGGCACTTTGGTGCACACCTATCCTATCTTGGCAGCTTGTGTTAGGAATCAAGGCCTCATCCACATTTAAACTCTTCAAAGCCACCACCTTTCAGAGCCACCTAAATATATGCACAAAGCAAAGTGTAATCATGCTGCATCTCTAATATCTGTAAGGAAGGAACTGTGGGTCCAAGATACCTTCTGATGAAAGTCTAGGTTTTGTTTCAGAGGGAGCTCTTTGGCTTGTAGACAAGTCAGAAATGTGTATAGGGGGTGGGCAATGAGCCAGTAACAGCTCCAGAGCTAACCAGAGAATAATCTAAATCGATAGGATATGTGCCCCTAATGCAGATGTTCCCATGGAGTCAACTCTCTGGTGGGAAAAGCTGAAGCCTGACTGTACAAGACAACAAAAGGAGAGAAATAGACTTGGATTCTAGTTCTTATCTTGCTGACTACATTAAGAGTTTTCCATCCTGTCCTCAGAGCCACTGGAATGGGAGTGAGTTGACCTTTGTTTCAGTGTTAGTCACCAACTCTCCCGTACTTACCCAATGCCTGTTTGGCTGTTTCTTGCAAAACAGAGCTGGTTTTCCAGGAGACATTTAATTTCTGAAACCATACAGTAAACACTAGGGATGAAAGTTTCACCTGCAGAGTGGAAAAAGGATTTTTCACAAAAAATCTAGTTTGGAAAAGAGATTTTGTTTAGTTGTTGATGTTGTAATTTTTTCTATTTTTGTTTGTTTGTTTGTTTGTTTGTTTGGCTTTAATTAAATCACTTCCAATCACTGAGCTAGGGGATAAAAGGGCACCATGTGTGTTTTTATCTTTTTGCAAAAAGGCTTGAAATAGACCTCTAAATCCAGGAGATCACACAGGATTATGAATCTGGATGAGAACAAAGTGCATCTCTGCAGCCAGACCACGTAGGAGTGTTCGGTGCAAAGGGACCTCCAGGACTGCTGACTCCCAGTCATTGACTTTCACTCATCAAAATGCACTTTCATGATTTTGCTAATAGAATGATGTAGAGGGATGTTTCTGAATGCTTGAACACCTGCTTTAGGTGAGCATCTGTAAATGAGGAACTAGTGGTCCTCTGAGGGGTTGTTTCCTGTAAAAATGGTTGTTCCACAAACATTCTGACCAAGGCAATGTCTGTGCAAGGTGCAGCCTTCTGACTTGATTACCAAAAGGAACTGCTGCCCTGAAGCTAGAATGGTTCTCGATTCACCCTAAATTTATGCCTTGCTAGTTTTCTCAACTTGTTCTGCTGCCACTTTTTTTTTTATGAGTAGCTTTTCTCCTTGGGAAGAAGCTTTTCTCCCCCTTGCATTTGTGATGTCATGACATCAACTTTCATTTTGGTGCATGAAAGAAGTTTGGGGCTTTAAAAAGTTTACTCCCACATGATAGATTAGGAGCCTCTTGCTTCAGAAAAAGGAATTAATGAGTAACTTCTAACTATGTTTTGTAGTATAAGAATGAAGTGACTACAAAGGAAATTAAGAGATAACAGGCTTAAGGGAAAAAAAAGGTGATTCTTAACGCAGTATTGAGTTCAGCCATGACAATTCCCACCACAGTATATTATGGCTGCCAAAGTTGAGTTGAGTTCAAAGTGATTAGATAAATTGCAGGAAAGGATATGAAATATACATATGTGTATATATATATATACAAAGACATAATCTGTGTCTGAGGGAGTCCTGATCCACAAACTACTGGAGGCCACACTACCACCCCAGCAAAACCCACTGTAGATGCAACTTTCAGGCTTTGCAGGGCCTTCACTATTGGACAGTGTTGGAAGAAAAACAATGGCTTTGATCTGCTGTTGTCCTAAATTGTTTTGCAAAGTACCTTCCTTTTATGCTGTTCAAATTTATTCCCAATCCACAAGCACATCCAGTTCTTTCATTGTCTTATTTTTATCTTAAACTCAAATCATCAAGTTAATTTCACCAGGCATTTTCCACTCTTTGTGTCAGGTCACTATTTGTCTATAAAAGTAGAACTGGCCCTAATATTGATCACTGAGAAATGCAGATTTGGGCTTACTCTTCCAGTGTAAAATTTCCTTAGGTAATACCACATCCTTTATCCAAATTCCTGCTTACCAAAATACTCCTTTGCTTTAGGGAGGAAACCTTCTACAATTTATTCACCTGACTTCTTGTCAAAGCAGAACTAAAATATGCATTGACTTCAGGCATTGCAACTAAACTGACATTCATTGAACAATCCCACATCTTTATGTTTGGTATTTAAATATTTATACATAAAAATAAATTGTCTTTAGGATCTATTGGAAAATCTACTGCAGGTTTATTTTTCTTTAACTGTTCATATGTTCTTACTCTTTCTGATCTCTCTTGAAACTTCTTCAGATAAGCAGTTTCATTACTTTGTGTGTTTCTGGTAATCTCTTCACTAATTTCAGATGTCTTTCCTAGTGTGAGTATTCCAGCAGTGGGGACTGAAGCAAAGAGTTTTAATAAAAATCTCTGCCAGATATAACTTATTTACCCAAAGACATCTTGTGATCTCCTCCAAATTCAAGACTTCACTCCTGCCACTCTAATTAGTTCCCACTGGTGACATCCACACTGTAACAAAATGCCCCCAAATATTCCTGTGTGCTCAAGCTAATGAGCATGCAATATTCCCTACTTATAACAGCGAACTTTCCTAGACATCAAAATGTTTTGACAACTCACAAAATGCCAGATGCTGGGAATCATCGCTGGGACATCCCTAGACTGTCGCTGGGAACTGCTTGGGAACATCCTTGACTGGTATCAACCAACAGCACACCAGGGCTGGCTGTAGCAACTGAATGGGATAGATGATGAGTCTGGTGCTTGGAAACTCGCCAGGCACTGCTGGTTATGTATCAGTATAGAACCAGCCTTGCTGTGTCACAGTTTGAGAGACCCTTAACTATAAGGCTACTTTTGTTTAGTCTTACAATAAATTTATACTGAATCAACTCACCATCTTACAGTACAAAGTCGCTTTCTACAGCTAGTATTCTCAGAGCTTTCATTACAGAAATCTTTGCACAGTAATCATCATCTAATGACAATCCAATGGAAATGCCACATGGGCTTAAGGTGTCTAATGCTAATCTGGTGATTTTTGTTTGCTAGGATAGCACTTTTGTATCCTAGACATATTTAAGCCTTTGTGCATTTAAAGCCTTTTATTCTGTCTCCTCCTGTCTTATTTCACTATGAAAAATAAACTAGCAGATGCCCCAGAAGACTGGTATGCTGCCAGTCATTAGTGGAATAGATAGTCCTCTAAGTAGGATATCTTAAACATCTTTATGCCAGTTTAACTTTTTCCTTTGTAAAAATCTTTTTATGAGACTTGGAAATCATCAGTGAAATCTTAATTGATAAAGGCATGTGCAGTAACATTTTGATAAATGGTCGTTTAATACTAGGCACATCAAATATTCAAAAAACTATGCCGAATGCTTTCACCATCCTGATCTGCTTTTATAGGCCATGTCTGATACCTGAAGTGAGATGGTGGTCTTTTTTTTTTTTTTTTTCCCAGCATAAGAGAATGGATTGTTTATTGTCTTTTCTATTTTTTTTTTTTCTTGAAAAGAGTGAAATGGACAAATGCATAGACAGGAGGGTACAGGAAAACCTACAATTTCCAATGGGTTACTATTATCACTCCTACATATGAGTGTTTACACTTTGGGAAAAGTAAGGGCCCAGCCCCAATCTTTGTACTGTTTATATAATCTATTATTTCATATATGGATCACTCCGCCTTTAAATTTGGTGTCTGGAAGCAGGAAATCTCTTGAACTCTGTGCCAGGACATTTTCCATTTCAAAAACGACTTGTGTTCATTGAGGTCCTTTATATAAAAAGGATGACAGTCATCCAGCCCTCCACTATTTCATACAGCTTACTCGTGCAAAAGTACATTTTCATCCAAACTGTGAATGCAGGCATTTTAAGTAAAGAACAATAGGCCTTTTCTGCAGGTCTACATACTGTAACCCACAGATAGAAATTATTTTTCCTAATACAATGATTATTATTTTATTAGAGATCAGGTTACAAATAGTTTTGAAGTGAATGTGATGCAGATTATGAAACAGTAGAATACACAGGTTTTTGAGTTTGTAAAACCCCTTGTTGCTGATGTCAGTTTAACTTATTTTTCCCTAACTGATAGTTAGGTTAGACAGACAGCTAAATGGCTGTCATCCAAGAGGAATGGCAGTACATTATCCATAATTTTTACCAACAACTCCTCTAAAGAATACCACGATTAAAGCAGATTTCAAGTCTGAATCAACTTGAAGGAGCAACAGAAACATTAACTCCATGTTTAGTGAATGCTACATAATTTATTCAATAAAGTCTCCAAATAAGCATGGAAATTACAGGCCTGACTACAATTAAATGCATCTGAAATAAGACACGTCACATGGCTGATTGAACATGAGCACACAGACAAATGGAACTGGAAAGTTTTTTAACACAAAAATTTTAAATTTTGTGGTTCCTACTATCATTTATAACAATCACTAACATGTAAAACAACACAAAGGGCAATCCGTATTGCAGACAACATAGAAGCTTCAAAGCTAAGTCATGGCAAGAAAATAATTTAAGAATTTATTGTCATGCATCTAGGTATCATAGCTTGATTCAGAACTCAAACGCTATTAGAATGTACTACCTTCTCAAGTTCAGAGGAAACATAAAAAAATACTTATTTGGCAAAGATAGAATGATTCAGCAAGTTCCAGGCACTTGCAAAATAAGCATTTTATGTTTGCAGCTGCCTGTGTCTCTGAAGGATGAGCTTCCAAAAAGAATGAAGGAAATATTCCAAGCAGCAGCAATGCTGTGCTGAATAAAATCAGTAGCATAAGATGCTCAGAGGAAAAGGTTTTCTTTCCCTCAGTTATCACAATTAGAGTTAAAAAATCATTTAGTTAGAATAAGGATCTCCAGATGAAAGTCACTATATGTTGTATGTTTTTCTATACCTTACTCCATTTTTCATTAAGACAAATAAATATTAAAGCCTTAGGATTAAACACAAAGCAGAGTATATGTTCACATCCACACAAGTGGCCTGCTATGTCTCACACTTTATTTCTCCTATACATTTCTTCATTAATCAACTGTTATCCTCAGCATCCTAACTTGCATGCTTAAATCTTCACTTTAGAGTACCATAAACATTAAATTATTTGTAAAACACTGTATATGCTTCAAGGTTTTATATAAATGTTGTAACTGAATGGTATCATTAAATCAGTAATTAATGACCACTGAGGAAATGCTAGAAGGTTACAAAACAGGTTTCCAACAAAAAGACACATATACAAAATCTGGAAGATTTAAATATGATCTATCATAAAGGACTCAGAGGAATTAAGAGGAGAAACAGTCAAGCACCTGTTAATAAAAAAGACAGTATCTGCAGAGGGTTTCAGAAATATACCTAGGATATCCTATTAATCACCATTTTGTTCCTAAGAGGGAGATAAACAGCATGGAAGATCTTTTGGACAGAAAGACAATAATGGATGAAAAGTAACATTAAAATAAAGTGGTAACAACATATTATTTCCAGTGATCAGACAGGGAAAGGACTCTACATGATTTGGTGACACTTCTTTGCAATGAGAAGTGTCATAGTCTATCGCGTAGTCTATTATCAAAATCAATTCTTTTTCAGGCACTTCGATAATAGGACTTATGTATATTATTAATTCTTCAGAATCTGACATAAAACATAAGTTAAGCTCTTTAAGGTGAAGTCTATGATGAGGCCATCTACTATAGATGATCTGTTCATACTAGAAATCACAAATGGTGAGTATTGTAATTCTGCAGGAAGAGGACATGGTGCCCTAACTCGTGCATTTTGTACTGATATAAAAAAACCAAAATCCTGAAAGTGCTAGGTTTGAGGATGTAACTGAAAGGAAAAAAAAATCATGACAGTTACTTAAAAAAATTCCTTTGTTCATTTAATTGCATTCTCAATACCGATCCTGACATCTTTAAATAGAATTCAGTCACTTTGAGTTGATTCTGCAAAAATACCTCTGTACAGTCTTAACCTTTTGAATAGGATTTTCTACTCATGGGAATATAGTTGCAGGACACAGAAGTCACTTAGTTTTCTCCCTCATTAAGGGATGCTCAGAGGCAAGTCAATTTTTTAAAAATAACTTTTTTTCTCAAACATCTTTCTGCAATCTTCAGGAGTGCTCTGTCATTCTGCATTACCCTTTTAAGAAGAGTAAGTATGAATTTATTTTTTTTTAACCTATTGATCTTTGTATCTGTAGCTGCACCAAAACCCAAACTGTACAAACAAGTGAGTAATCACATCCACAATGAAATGAAGTCAGACAGAAGACATCTATTACTACATTGGGCAGTTCTACCATCTAGATACACGAACATGGGAATGTTTTCCAAGGTTTCCCAGGTTGCCAACTAATGTCATCAGAGCATGTAATAGCAGAGGGAAGTTATAGAGAAAACTAATTAAATAATTTCCTTTTTCTTTTTTTTTTTTTTTTTTTTTTCACAAAAGCTGGAGTGAGAGCAAAACAAGCAAATATTTTATTTTTTTCAAAAACTCAACCAAACAAGATCTCACCTAAATCCTCCACCAACAATTCCCTGTATTTTTTCTACTCTGCTATTGCCTGAAGTCTTATATGTATTTTCATTATAAAACAGCCAGTGTCTTAAAAAAAATTACTGGCTTGATGGATTACTCACATTTCCGTTCAGTGTAAGGGAAGGGAACACTTTTTAAACCAGTTTCAGTTAAAAGCTTTAAAAAACCCCAAACCCTGATAGTATTGTCAGTAGGAAAATAAAGAAAAATAATAAGCTGTTGAAATATTGCCGCTAAAACATAAAACTAGGCAGTTGAAAATAAACACAGACACCTCATTTGAAAATAAAATAGTTTACCCTCAGATTTGATACCCCAAAATCTGAATTGATACCAGTAGCCAGAATGGGGTCTACATTTAGCTAAGCAGTAGATCTGCTTGTAAAAATTTCACAAAGTAGCCTAAATAAAGAATTCCTGGAAGTTCAGTAGGTCTAAGTTTCAAATGTCAAAGGCTATATCCAGTGTCTACACTCATTATGACACATTTGTGATTCAACTACACCACAAAAATCTACTGTGCCTCTTCTAATTTTCTAACTTAAATTAGAACTAAAGGTCTAATTCAGCATTGTAGTTTTAAGTCATGGCTTCAAAATCCCATCCTATAGTCACATGGAGGCTTGGTTTGCATTCTCTTACCAACTCCTTTATTGCCTATTCCTTCTAGAAAGACACTGGGTTTTTTTCTGCAGATATTTAAAGAGAGAAAAAAGAATGTAGTATAGATCAGGTGATATTTTCACAGTGAGCAATTTTGCTTCACACTTCAATAATTAGTATTGCTCCTAACTTAGGTTGGTTGAAAGGCTACCCTTTAAAAAGGTAAAAAACACCCCCTTTATTTATACTATTTGTATGTGTGCATATATATACATACATACATATATATATATATGGTACCACAGAAAAAACACTTGGCAAACCCATATTTACACAGTATATTACAGCATGCATAAGAAAGGCTGTCCATGTAATACAATCTTAGCTAGCATCTTACAAAAAAAGAAAAAAAATCTACAATTTAATGATCTTATCTATTTGGAACATATTTTTTGACAATATATGATGCCATAATTTATAAAGCAATGAATTTTTCCCTATGAGGAAAAACTCCATGAAATTTTTCAGCCAGCCAAGATGGCTGTGCTTATTTCTCTTGAGGGTAAAACCCAAGTTTCCTCTATGCTAAAAAGTGCATGATTATTTTATATTAATGCAATATTTTTCTAGTTACATCCTGAATTTGCTGAATATGGATGGCTGTACTTCAGGGAAAGAAAAATGCTTTTCAGACAGGGGAAGGAGGGGAAGAGCTCTTTTCTCCCCATTCTGGCATCAGGTTGAGAGAAGAGAAATGGTTTTTTCATCTTGACCATGCTAACAATTGTTTTGCTAGCATGACTGCCAAGTGTGGTGATGCCTGGGGACATTACTGTGTGACTGCACAGAGACAGGTGGGAGGTTCAGGCTTGGTCCTGGCACCCGACATTCCCTAGACTCCAGCGAGGCAGGGTCTGACCAAAGTGTATTTGGTCTCCTCAGAGCAGTCTTTGTCCCTGATGTTTGAAAAAGATTCTTTAAGAGGTGTAGAGGTGTGAGTCACGAGATATACTTAGCTGAATCACTTAGAAGGACTTGGGCAGCATATTATGTCAGCAAGCAAGGTATGCAGTGTTACTTTTTTTGCCCTCAATGTGCTAAAATCTCACCAATGACAAAAGATCAAAAAGTAAATTACAAGCATAAAAGGACAAAGGTCTAGAGAAAGCAGCTTGTAAGGTGGACTAAGCAGAACTGATGAACATGTCCCAATACCATTTTGGATATATAATGATTGAAAAAAAATCCTTGTATTTTAAGTCTCCTAGAATAAACAAGTATCTTAGGCAAGTATATCCATCAGGATAAAGAAAACATGTCAAGTAGAATACTGCTCTCACTGAGAATAATGGCCTTATAAAAACAGTTCATCACATTTTTCTAATATATTCAGAAGGTGCAGATTTAAAAAACATGGTAATATCACAGATAAAACCAATAGATAGGAATTTCCTGCAAATTGTATGTCTACACTATGATAGTGTATCCTACAGCGTATACTACTCATTTGTCTATGCAAGTAAAAAGAAAAAAAACTCAACAAAACAATATAAAATGTGGACAGATTTCTGCCACAGCACCATAGCAGTATATTTTATTGCACAATGTTCAAAGTAGGTAGTATCCAGCCCTGACAACACCCAGCATTTTGTTTTTGAGGCATTACGTCTTATAAAGGTTTTGGTTTAGAAAATCAAGCTATAGCTGCAAAGAGCACTGTTTTCTTTGTCCATGTAATGCTAGATTTAACTAAATCTGAGCCTCTCAGATGAGCCATTTTGATTTTTAAATATCAAAGACTGCAATTTGAAAAACTAAGCATATACATGCATATACATAAACCCATCAAGCTTGCTGCTGAAGTGAGAGGCAATGACACATGCAATAGCTTTCGTTTGACCTTTCTATGTAGGCCAAAGGTAGTGTGGAAGAGCCTTTTTATCTCACAGGAGTTCTGTAAAACTGAATACCATCAGTGAGATGGATTACAGTTGTTACCCGAGATTTTGAAGTTATAGGACTTGCTGTTGATTGAGTCCCATGGGGACTCATATTGTTCGATGGAAATGCAAAATTCCACATTTATTCAAACAGGAGGTGGTAAGGCACTTGCTTATGAACCTTTCTGTTGCTACTGGCCCTAATATGAATTATTGCTGTGATTATCATTGCTCTTGACTATGGCCTTATCAAAATCAGCACTAGTTCTACTATTGCATTGTGTAGGGATATGTATGCATACACATACACGGGAACACTCACAATCCTCGTTTTCATATATTAGCATCTCTGTCTATCTATTCACACAAAGTAGCTGAAGCTGAATTAAGAATTTCACCTACAAGTAACTTGGATAAGCTGCTTAAGACACTTAGTTCCAAATTTATAAAAATATTCATCTAACAATCTTGTGAAATTATTAAAAAAACCAGTAAGATACACAAAGGCAAACACCTAAGTAAAAATCATGTTGTTTGTACTATTATATCTTTAGTCACTGTGATGGTAGAAAAAAATCTTCTCACTCAAAACCAGAAAAAATATTTTAGTAGATATTCTGCTATTCATGAGTATGAGGTAACCCAAAATGTGTTTGCCTGTCACAGAGAAACTCATAAGGAAAGCAACTACTGAAAAATACTGTTATTTGTAAAGCATACTATTAACTGAAAGAACTATAAGTTTACGTCTCTAATTACTTTTTTCTCTAAACTCACAGAATATGGTGCTGAAGGGTAGGCAGTAATAACATAACTTGAAAATTGAGTTAAAAGTTATTATATAATAACCACCAAGACATTTTTAACAAGATGCTCTTGATGCTTCAGTAAAACATCAAAAGTACTCTGGGCTGTCTCCTTCTAAGAAGCTTGAAACCTGGTCTAGGGGAAGTAGTCCCTGCCCACAGCAGGGGGAGTTGGAATTTTTACAGTCCTTTCAACTCACACTCTTCTATGATTACTAATAGTAAAGAATCTGAAGGATATTTTATTCCCCAATTTTAAGATCTGTTTACCATAAACTGAAACATGACATTATGATTTCAAAACTGCACAAACAATGAGTTTTCAGAAAAAAAAATAATTTCTATTTGTTATTTTCTATCCTTAGAAAACAGGTATAAATCCTCTCCAGTGTCCCTTTTGGAGAGACACATTAAAGGATTGAGGGGGAACAGAAGAATGGCATAAAACTACCTCTCCAAGTCCTGCTTCAGCTTTTTCCACCTGCTTGCCTTCTCTGCATGGAAAGATGCAAAGGAAGCAGTATGGTTCCGCACAGCTCATGGGATCTACTGGAACCCCTTTATTTAGGGTTCCCACACCTCCAGACAGGAACTAGTTGAAGAAAATTCCAATGGGCTGGTCTAGGCACTAATTTAGAAGCACCTGCCTACTCTGTAATAAGATACATTTTCAAAATCAGGTTTGGGATATTTAAAGCAAATCAATAAAACTCATTTTAATTTAAAGATGTATTTTAAAGATGTATTATCTCATTCTGCACTGGAAGACTAGTAGAATTAAATTATTTATTTAACATAGATGAGTCAGCTTTGAAAAGTTAGCATCTGTTAAAATTTATAACAAATTGCATGTAAACTTTTTCTCTATGCCCACCATGTAGTAATAATCTTTCCTTGTCGAGTGGGAGTTGCATGTGTAAAGGGAAGAATAATTTTGGGCAAATGCTACAAAGTCATTCACTGGACAACTTAATGAAATTAAGTGCTTTTTTCAATGTATGAAGAATTTTCTCATCACTGAGGTAAGTAAAGCACTGAGCTGTTTACATTAGCAGTACAATATGCATAAAGGAGACTGACAAAAGAATAAATTCAGTGGATGCCACTTGGATAAAGGGTTTAGCTTAGATAACCTTTTCTATCTTTATCATCACTGCTGCTATAATACAGAGACTTATGACATGACCTATAATAAATATTTTTAATGACTGCCAAATCAATCATAGCAAGTATTATATACAGTAATTACATTTCCTATCAGCCTACTGAGCTAAAAATGTATGCATTAGAACTAACTGCATGTAATGGGGCAAGAGGAAAAGGAAGGAAGAAAGGGAGGAAGGAAGGAAGGAAGGAAGGAAGGAAGGAAGGACGGAAGGAAGGAAGGAAGGAAGGAAGGAAAGAAAGAAAAAAGAAAGAAAGAAAGAAAGAGAAAGAAAGAAAGAAAGAAGAAAGAAGAAAGAAAGAAAGAAAGAAAGAAAGAAAAAAAGAAAGAAAGAAAGAAAGAAAGACAAACACATCATGTAATATGCCCTAACAATAAGATTCAGGATTGGCCTCATGACACATGAAAGCTGCAGGGCAGTTAGAGCTATAATTCTCGGATTTTTTGTATTTTACCTTACTTTGTTCCATTTTTTGACAGTTGTTTACCAAAAAAATAATTATTTTATTCAATTCTCTGTTATGTCTCACATAGATGTATAGTATTCTCTACTACCTACAGAAATTGATGCAAGGAAAAATGTTCCAAATTAAGTCCACAGCTAAGTCACTGGCTTAATTTCATTATAAGTGCTTAATATAAATTTCTAAGATAATTTAGACCTGATGGATCTCTCACAGCAGACTTTTGTGATCTGTTGACAGCTTATTTGAAATATTTAATAAATAATAAGCTTTGATGCTGTGAAAACAGATCTGAGTAGCCTCCAGGAATATCATGTGGAACAGCTGTTGCTAATTCTATTCTGCTGGTGACTGTTGTATTCTTATAACTAACTGCACCAAATGATAGCTGAAACTGACTATTTGAATTTTAAAATACAATTATTTGTGCAAGGTTTCATGTAAAGATATTGTCTACATCAATCAGCCAAAGAAGGGGCCGACACCACTAAAATATACTCTGTTACCAGGTGCAATACATGTTTACATGAAAATGTTGAACCTTTCACATGGCAGATTTCTTCACACTCTGTTTGACATTACAGTAAACTCTGCTGTACTAGATCTCTTCCAGTGATACCTGAAGTACTTGCCATTTTTCAGGCTCTTTCTCTGATTTGGACACATCAACAATCTGTTCAATTAAAAATGTTATGGTTTAAATTCAAATTTTTTAGGTAATGTTACTGAATAGATACTTAGCTGCCTGTCTTTATGAACTTATTACACTGCCATTGTAACTATGATAAGGAAGGTTACAGTCCAGAGATACAATTACATTGTTGGAAAAAAGCTTCATTACTTCATTTAACCATAACAAAAACTATAGTAAATCTATCCTTGAGTGACAAGATGATCTGGGAGAAGATATATACTCTTCATTGAAACTTCATTCAAGAAATGAAGAAACTTCATAAACTCTTCAAGGAAATTTCATGTCTGTCTATATAAAATCTTAGAAAAATACATTTATAATAAATAAGAAACCAGATTTCAATAACACTAAGCAGACATTACAGGTCTTTTGCCTTTTTTAAGAAGATTTTTTATGTACGATTGAAGTTTATACAACACTCCAGAAAAGCCATGTGTTAGATTGAAAAATAAAATCAGAAGCATTTTTGTCATATAAGTATACATGAAAAACCGAGAACATTAATGTCTTAGAAAGTGTATGCCCAGATTTGTACCATTACTCATTTAACAAAGCAGGAAATATGATACTGTAAACAAAAAGCTACAGTAAAAGGACATTTTGAAATTTACACAAGTTTGAGTTCATAAACATTTTGGTTGCTCCATAACAGTTTTCATAAAAAAGGAATAAAAAACCCTTGGACAGCTTTCATCACTCTTGACTACTTTTCACTTAAATGCATACAGACATACTTTATATAGCAATATACTGATGTACCGTTAACATGAATAATAAACTATTATTACTGCTTTTTTAACTGAGATGTGTATTATCCAATCAATATTATCTGAATTTAAATACTCATACATTATGTATTCCCATCATGTTGTTAAGTATAAAAACATGAAAATATAATTTTACATTATTTCAGTTATATACATCAGTTCTGGCTTGACAAAGATTTGTTTCCTGCTATGTTTTTAAAGGAATAAGCCCAGAGGTACAATAGCTTTCCACTGTATACAGTAATGCATTTCTACTTTAAAAAAAAATTATATTACCATATGAATATTATTTTAGTTTGGTCATTCTATAATTGAACATTAAAAATTCTAATGCATTCCCCAACATTCCTGATGAGGAGTAATGCAAAGAACACCTATGAATTACAGATGCATCAAGAAATTATTTAGTTTAATTAGGGAGAAGTATTGGTAAGACAGACATTGAAAACACTGTATACAACTCTTTTGCTGACCATACTGAGAGTATACACTGTGTTCACATGCTTGCAGAAACAGGTTGAGAGTTTGTACCACAAGTAGGGACATCAAGTTTCTGATAAATGCTCTGCCTTCTCCAATGCTCAGCAAACACTATACTTGAGTCTAAGAAATGGATTCCAACTAAAACTGCAAGTCATATTTAAAATTTTATTTAATACCAAAATAAAAGAGATTTACCAACACTGCATGAGGCAATGTATCCACAATGCAGAAAAATGTAAGCTTTTCCACCAAATGTACAGAATTGTATCTACAGGGAAAGCTAGAGAAACACGATGTTACTTTGATTTGCATTAGCATTTAAATTAATATTATTGCACCCCTCCTAGCATTCCTTTTTGCTTTTTAAGTAGTTATTGTTTTGAAATACACACAATTAAAAAGTATGGTAACTTCAGCTAGCAAAGAATATTCATAGTGATTAAGATTCAGGAAAGCTTTCATCAGTACAGACTCGCATCTAATTCAAGTTATCAATCTTAATTCAAAAAAGACATTGCCAAGGTTTTGGGTTTTTCTTTTCATAAAAGCTTCACTAGCTACTGCTTAAAATTACCTTTTAACAGTTTGAAAACTGCTTTCTTAAACAATTTGACAACTCCCTTTTTCATCCTTTAGAAAAAATACTTAACACTGTTTTACTTCTTGTCATTTATCAGCTTTTATCAATACTCTTCTCTCTCTGTACATGTATTTATGAACTGAGTTGTACAAAAGTAGAGATAGGTATCAACCAAATCTTTGGATCATTAAGTCTCTGCATGTCAGAGTTAAGAGGAGCTCTAAAACAGCACCCATCTGACTCCTCCTGTGCCAGTATCAAGTACCGCTCCAACCAGAACAACCTTGATCTTCAGAGTTCAACAAGTGTATCCGAGCATCACAGCTTGGGCTCATCTGTAGAAAAAAAAACTATTGAACAGATTCAAGTGAGCTGGAAGTGGCGACACTGCCAAAAACTGAAATGTTGACCCGACCTTGACAGTGTCCTTTTAGATTTCAGACTCTTTATAACCTAACTGTAGCTAGTAAAATTAATGGAACACTTGCAAATAAAACCATAGAAAAAGGTTTATTTCAAGTGTCAAGCATTGCCAAGTAAATTTTATATTAACACCGAATGTTAAAGAATAGGATATACAGCAAAGTTTTAATAACAATATTAAATTACAAGACTTGAACCTTTTAATCATTATTTCTTCTATTCTCAACATCACATATTTGGCTTTGAGAAATACAGAACTGATGCCTTAAGCGCCTTATTTTCACATTCCACCTCCCCACAGTCTAGATTTTTTTTTTCTTTTGTCATATCCAACCATTATGGAAGCAAATTTATTTAAAAGCCAGTTTTTGTTTGTGAAAATACCTAAAAATATTTTTTTTCATTTTATACTTTTTTTTCTTATAAAACATGTCACATCTTGATGCAATTGATGTCAAGTGTGCTTAAGTCAATATGAACCAAGGGACTAACAACAGTGGCTGCAGAAACTGGTGTGTTGCCTGTACAACGACTTCAGTTAGATTACAGTACTTCCATGTTAGCTGTGCATGTCAGTCAAGCTTCATCTTGAACTTGTGTAGAAAATGGTGGGGTGTTTTGAACCAAGCATTCATTATAATCCAAGATGAACTCCACAAATACAAGAATTCTTGGCTG